>NC_138515.1:9689792-9947357 GCF_964252035.2 Podarcis erhardii | reverse complement strand
TGCATACTGTCCTTCATCTGTAGATCTCAGGGCGGTTCACAGCATAAAGATAAAAGATAAAACACACACACAAAAACCCAAGAAAAATCAAGAAAAAATTCACAACCCTACTTTGCAACATGCAAAAGTTAGGATACTAAAACAGATTAAAATTATTTCAACTTTCTAAGCATCTAGGTAGGTTTGTCTAAACCAGAATGTTTTTAGCAGGCATCAGAAAGAGTACAGTGAAGACATCTGTTTGATCTCAGTAGGCAAGGAGTTCCAAAAGATCATGTTCTTAGAAATAGTTTGTGCTATCTTAGAATTAGCCTTCAAGGCCATACATTCATAATTTCCCTTGGTCTTTCATGCCCAATTCTCTGCAGTGATACTGATACTGAAACGGGATCAGTGGAGTGCAGATTTTCACTGTGCATTTACCGTAAATTATAATAACCAACATCTTGCAATGCTAAGGCTCACCTGCAGAACACAATCCTAGAAAATTGTGGCAAAACCAGTAGTAGCTAAATATATATGTATATACAGTATCCCAAATACAAAGCAATATAGCCAAATACAGATGTATCCTCAGAATATTCTCTTATATCAGACATAGGCAACCTTCAGCCCTCCAGATGTTTTGGACTACAGTTGCCATCATCCCTGACCACTGGTCCTGTTAGCTAGGGATCATGGGAGTTGTAGGCCAAAACATCTGAGGGCCGAAGGCTGCCTATGCCTGTCATATATGGAAGTAAATCCCATTGAACTCAATGTGACTCACTTTTGAGTAGACATGCCTAGACTGGCACTGTAAATCTGATGATCAACTCTTGCAAAGCTTAAAGTTGCAGACTACAATCTTGTGCAGATTTAAGCAGGAAAGGAACTCTTGAAGCATTTTTAGAAGATTAGCCTTGCTCTGATCTGTTGGTAAATTCCAAGTATGTAATAAAATCATTTTGAAAAGAGCCAGTCTGTTGCAAAGGTCAATCCTAAGCATGGCTCCTAAATGCAGTATATACTCACCTCTCTCCTGCCAAACTATGTGTCACTACATGGTGATCTAACCCAAATGAAAGGATGTAGGGAAAGTGTTGGAATCCTGGAAGCCAAGACCTAAGTTGGGGGCAAGTACTCTTTAGTGAGAGAACCCCAACAGAGATTTAACATCACAAAACATGTTAAATGAAAGGAAAGCATGCAAATGTAGGCTCTAAAACCTTTTAAATATGCCCTTCTGCCCCAAAATGTCCCCCTTTAAAAGCTCTTTCCAAGCTATCCCACTTCCCTATCATAGAGATAGACCACATATTTGGTAAGTCACAAAACAGTTTACTTAAAAAACTCATCAAAGGCCAAGTTCATGTGCTTTTCCACACAGCAGTCATAAAAGATGCATAGGCAGTCAAAACATTGCTTAGTTATAGAAGGTAGAAGTTTCTGAACTACTGGTAGAGGAAAAACATTAGTTCCATTCTGGTCTGAAACAAAAAAAGGCTGATTAAAGCCAGGTGCTGGAATGTCCAGCTCAGAGTTCTTTACATGCTGGAAATTGCATGGAGAGAAAGAGATAACGAAGGCTCAGTGGCCCATTTCCTTACAAGGTGGGAAGTGATGACATAGGCTAAGCCTAGCAGAACAGCTTACCCTATTGTTTGACCATTTCATGCACAAATTAGATTCAAACATGCTAGAGTTATATGAGGCTGGAACCCTACAAAAAGCAGGCCAAGTGTGCAACTAGGTGGGCACTGCCCTCAAGATGTCCTGCAATTCAGTGCCCCCCATACCCAGGTGGTGGTTAAAGAAGATTGGGGGTGAAAGACCCAAGAGGAAGTATGGGTGCATGTAAGCAATTGTAGTATTTGTTGGTTAGTTTGTTGTTGTTGCTGTTTAGTCGTTTAGTCGTGTCCGACTCTTCATGACCCCATGGACCAGAGCACACCAGGCACTCCTGTCTTCCACTGCCTCCCGCAGCTTGGTCAAACTCATGCTGGTAACTTCGAGAACACTGTCCAACCATCTCATCCTCTGTCATCCCCTTCTCCTTTCGCCCTCAATCTTTCCCAACATCAGGGTCTTTCCCAGGGAGTCTTCTCTTCTCATGAGGTGGTCAAAGTATTGGAGCCTCAGCTTCAGGACCTGTCCTTCCAGTGAGCACTCAGGGCTGATCTCCTTCAGAATGGAGAGGTTTGATCTTCTTGCAGTCCATGGAACTCTCAAGAGTCTCCTCCAGCACCGTAATTCAAAAGCATCAATTCTTCGGCAATCAGCCTTCTTTATGGTCCAGCTCTCACTTCCATACATCACTACTGGGAAAACCATAGCTTTAACTGTACGGACCTTTGTTGGTTAGTTTACAATTATTTATATCCTGCTTTTCAGTATACAAGCACTTCCAAGTAGTAAACAATGTATTTAAAAGTCACTAGGGTCCTTACCACAGGGTAGTTGGTGGTAGAAAGGTCCTGTATTATTCTGCATGCCATGGAGTCAGAGAAAGCAAGGCCATGGGAAAGAAAAGCCTATGATAAAGATGCATGATTGCTTTAGACGGCTGACAGATGGAGGGCCTGGCAGTCAGTCAATCAGCTGGCAAAGGAGTGTGATGACATCAGCTGATGGTCCCTAAGCCAGATGCTTAAAAAGCTAAACATCCTCCCTTTAGCTGGCTCCTAAGACATGGGAGGGACCTTGCCCCAGGGACTTCAGACTGTATAGCAGGGGAAGTGGAGAAGAGAGTAAAGGACAGAATGTGCAGATTGGGAGGGGAGACTTCTGCATTTAATTTAGCGTCTCTAGCAGCTCAACACAACAGAAAGTGCATGTTTGCGTATGTATTTAAAAATGAAAGATCTTTTAGGTGAAGGGAAGGTGAAGGGAAAGCTGAAGATTTTATGGCATGACCCTACTAGCAAATCTGAGTCTGAAGCTAAAGAAATGGGATTTGCAATGTTTACACAAGTTTCTCAAGTTTAAAGTGATAAGCACTGATAAGCACTGATAAGAAGGCATCATCATATGACATTATTTGGAGTAAGACTCTCAGGCCTGGGGAACCCAAGCTTATGAGTGTGTTTTGCAGGATGGCTGAGAGAGGGGGAATGATTTGGGTGGGGGGTTGCGTTGAGGTCTGTTGAAAGACAAACAATGGACAAAGTTGTTCTCTCCATCAAACACACACACACACACACGTCTTATTTTCATAGAAATCATAGACCCTGAGGGTCATCTAGTCCACCCCCCTGCAATGCAGGAATATGCAGCTGTCTCATATGGGGATCAGACCTGAAACCTTGGGGTTATCAGCACCACACTTTAACCAACTAAGGTATCCAGTATGATTTTGTTCTTTCTGTATATGAGGCTGGTTTGGTGTTGGACTCCACCCCCAGCCTTTATTTCAAAAGTTGGCAATCCTAAGCTTTGCAAGTCGATAATGAAATGGCCACCAAATGGTGGGAATGTGCATGAAAACACACGGTTTCTTCATCTATCTCCAGCCCCTTTCTCCCTACCAGCTTTGGTTCTTTTCCATTTTAACCCATTCCTGCAGCCATGTTAGCAGGGGAAAGAGAGCACAGAGAGATGTGCATTCATGAGACCAAGAGACACTATTGTAATCTGTGTCTTTATTTCAGAGCTTTTTGCCCCATTCCGTAGGTGGTGTTGGTTGCTTGGCATGCAAATAGATCTGAACTGAGGCTGCCCCAACACTTCCTCCAGCTATGGTCTCCCTGAAAGATCCTTTGGAAGGAAGAAACAGGGCCCATCGTCACCAAACCTCAGAGGAAGGACAACAACCCAGATCTGCTGTATTTATCTCCTGTTGAAATGCAGAGCTATCTCTAGTTTGTGGCAAGCTTTGAAGCAGGCACTATGTCAGAACTGAAAGCTTAGAATGTGAGGGTACTTATACAACATTGACATATCATGAACCCAGGGCCAGCCCTTTCAGGAGGCAGAATGAGGCAGCTGCCTCAGGTGGCAAATTTTGAGGGGTAGAAAGTGGCTAGAAATGTGTGCTGTGTGATGTGTCCTGCAGCCCCTAAGCTAGCTTGCTGCCCCAGTGGAGGACCCTGCTCTGCCACCAGTGCTGAAGTAAAATTCAGCCACCAACCTAGTCGGATATTGTGCACAGAATGGCCTTCGCCTCAGGCATAAAAATGGCTTGGGCCGCACCTGCATAAACCTGGCTTCAGTGTTGCTGCGAAATGCAGAAGAGGACTTGAGCTGAATGAGCATGGGAAAGTGCAGAGGTGACGTTGTAGGCAAAAACAATATTGTGAGGCTATATAGAATGCATGTTACCGCTAAGATAGGGTGAAAGTCTAAGCAGGAGCCATAGCCTAGCCATTTCCGTGCTTTTTTTGGCATCAGAAATCTGAATGTTAAACTGACGTCTTTGTTTTCTTAAATCCTGGCTCTTTCCCCCTGTAAAAAGCTGGCAAATGGTGCCATTGCACATTGTAAACACTGGAGGGAGCTGCAAGATAGCAACAAAGAAACCACATTTTCAAGCAGCCTCCATTTATATTGCACACAGTTCCTCAAAATATGCAGTTCTCTGTGTTAGTTGCAGGAGATCGTAGGTCAGCTGAGTTCCGCTGCCCTCAGCAGTATCCTGACAGGACCCTGCTTTCTAGACCACAGTCCCTTGCCTAGATCCTGGAGACAAATCTTCAGTTGCCCCAACCCTGGATGTTTTTCCTTCGGTAAGCTGCAAATTTCTGGAATTCCCAGAATCGCTTCCCCCACCCCCAGGAACTCCAAGAAATGTCTACAGTGTGAGCCAGTGTGGTGTAGTGGTTAAGATCGGTAGTCTCCTAATCTGGGGAACCGGGTTCGCGTCTCCGCTCCTCCACATGCAGCTGCTGGGTGACCTTGGGCCAGTCACACTTCTCTGAAGTCTCTCAGCCCCACTCACCTCACAGAGTGTTTGTTGTGGGGGAGGAAGGGAAAGGAGAACGTTAGCCGCTTTGAGACTCCTGAAGGGGAGTGAAAGGCGGGATATCAAATCCAAACTCTTCTTCGTCTTCTTCTACATTCATATTCAGACCATCAACGTAGGAGACCCCATTCTGTTTTCAGCTGTTTTGGTTCATGTTATTGACAAGAGAATTTCCCTCTCACCAGCTGTTCATTCCTGCACATCTAATGCACAATTCCTTCCCCGGGCATGGCTCCCCTGTTCCATAGCAATAACTGGTCTGTACCTTGGGAATTTTGATGGGGTTTTGAATCTCCAATGGAGCGAGTGAAGACAGAGGCAGCTTTAGGGCAGCACAACCAGTTCCCCCGCACAGGGCGCCTTCCATCCTTCTTCCCAAAGCCTAGGAAGCCCTGGGCTTTGGGAGGGAGGTGTGAGGGCTCTGACAGATCCTAGAATCCTTTTGCCTCCTTCCCAAAACCTAGTTAGCGCTTGCCCAGCTTTGGAGTGGTGGCATGAGGGCTAGTGTGGTGGGTGCCGAATTTTGGCCTGGCACAAAAGGTAAAGGTAAAGGACCCCCGACAGTTAGGTCCAGTCGCAGACGACTCTGGGGTTGCGGCGCTTATCTCACTTTACAGGCCGAGGGATTCAAACTGCCGACCTTCTGATCGGCAAGCCCAAGAGGCTCAGTGGTTTAGACCACAGCGCCACCCTTGTCCCAAAAGGTAAAGGACCCCTGACAGTTAAGTCCAGTCGCAGACAACTCTGGGGTTGCGGTGCTCATCTCACTTTACAAGGAGCCAGCGTTTGTCCGCAGACAGTTATTCCGGGTCATGTGGCCAGCATGACTAAGCTGCTTCTAGCACATTGAAGCACCGAAACCAGAGCAGCACACAGAAATGCCGTTTACCTTCCTGATGGAGCGGTACCTATTTATCTACTTGCACTTTTTGACATGCTTTCGAACTGCTAGGTTGGCAGGAGCTGGGACCAAGCAATGGGAGCTCACCCTATCGCAGGGATTCAAACCGCCGACCTTCTGATCGGCAAGCCCAAGAGGCTCAGTGGTTTAGACCACAGCGCCACCCTTGTCCCAGAAGGTAAAGGACCCCTGACAGTTAAGTCCAGTCGCAGACGACTCTGGGGTTGCGGCGCTCATCTCACTTTACAGGGAGCCAGCGTTTGTCCGCAGACAGTTTTTCCGGGTCATGTGGCCAGCATGACTAAGCTGCTTCTAGCACAATGGAACACCGAAACCAGAGCAGCACATGGAAATGCCGTTTACCTTCCTGCTGGAGTGGTACCTATTTATCTACTTGCACTTTTTGGCATGCTTTCGAACTGCTAGGTTGGCAGGAGCTGGGACCAAGCAATGGGAGCTCACCCTGTCGCAGGGATTCAAACTGCCGACCTTCTGATCGGCAAGCCCAAGAGGCTCAGTGGTTTAGACCACAGCGCCACCCGCATCCCAAACGGTAAAGGACCCCTGACAGTTAAGTCCAGTCGCAGACGACTCTGGGATTGCGGCGCTCATCTTGCTTTACAGGCGGAGGGAGCTAGCGTTTGTCCACAGACAGGGCGCCGTATTACCAAGGTCCACCTCTGATGAAGATCTATATCAGGAACAATGGTGTAATAAAGATCTACATCAAGAGCAAGGGTAGGACAAGACCGGCAGTGCCTTCAGTTGCAAGGAGCAAGCCACAGCCATCACTGTTAACCATGCCAGCTGCAGCAGTGGGCAATGCATTCCTTGGAGCCCAGATCTGCTGCCTCTGTGGATCCTGCCGACTGAGGCAGTCACCTCACCTTGCCTCATGAGTGGGCTGGCCCTGGCAATACTTTTGACTGGTTGATCCAAGGGGGTCTAGTGGCTTTGCTACTGCCAGTCCCAAGTTTCGCGATGCTTTCTGTGTCCAAAGTGGGAGGATTTTGTTGCATGCTTGAGGAACTTTTAAGAGTAGAAAAACTGTACAGGTACTAACTGCATGTTCCTTCTCTTCTCCCTCCTTCATTGTCCTGCGCTTATAAGCTAAACCTGCATTAAGTTACATATCAGTGATTAGGCATTAATGAGCTGCAGCACAGTGTCTGAGCGCACCGGTGTGAATAATGTAAGAACTGTGTGTTCAGCTAAGTCACTGTGGGCGAGGTCACCAGTTCTTGGGTCACAAAGCTCACTTAACTGAATCCCACACAATGGCATGGCCTCCAGCAGTTTCATCTGCTCCTTTGTTGAGCCTCTGATATCAGCGGAGATTATTAACCTTATACGCCTCAAGTTTGTTTAGTGCCATTACTTTCCCAAGCACGATTCACTCCTAACCGGAATTACGCTGAGCACATTTTAAAATCTAGAATGCTCAGGTATCTCTTGCCTGTGTCCGTTTTGCAGCTGCAGCTTGATCTGGCAGCTGATGTCGTCAAACCTCCTCTTGTATCAAGACCACACAGAGAGAAACACAGTCCATGTAACCCACTTTTGCAGAGCAGTTTTTCAAAGTAACAGGCTGTGGTGGATCCCATCGATGCCGTCATTAAACACTTTAAAAAGAAACAAATAACAATTGGTGACCTGCAATTTCTGTGGCAGATGGAAGCTCTTCATAAGCACCTGCTCCAATTTGTCTACTCCCACTCTAGCAGAGGGCCTGCCCATGTGCTTTATTTCTTTTTGGCTACTGTTTCTTTTGACTATTTTATATATTTGTCTTTAACCATTTTTAGCAATAGTTTTTATGTTTTTATGCTGTGGTCTAAACCACTGAGCCTAGGGCTTGCTGATCAGAAGGTCTGTGGTTCGAATCCCCATGACGGGGTGAACTCCCGTTGTTCAGTCCCTGCTCCTGCCAACCTAGCAGTTCGAAAGCACATCAAAGTGCAAGTAGATAAATAGGTACCACTCTGGCGGGAAGGTAAACGGTGTTTCCGTGCGCTGCTCTGGTTTCACCAGAAGCGGCTTAGTCATGCTGGTCACATGACCTAGAAAAACTGTCTGTGGACAAACACCGGCTCCCTCAGCCAACAAAGAGAGATGAGCACCCCAACCCCAGTGTCGTTCGCGACTGGACTTATCTGTCAGGGGTCCTTTACCTTTACCTTTACCTAAGCCCCTTAGATGTTTTCTTAACAGTCACATATAAATGTTGTTAAATAAATACACAAAGAAACCTCCTTGTGGTAATAAAAGTGCCAGAGCACTTGCAAAGCTAAGCAGGGTCTAATATGGTTTCAAATCCAATGGGGGACCACGTGTTGAGATTCCTGCATTGCAGGGGGTTGGACTAGATGACCCTTGGGCACCTTCTAACTCTACGATTCTATGATAGAGATGTAGAACACATGGTTCTCATTCCTCCAGTGTATTTACTGTGCTTCAGAAATAGCACAGCTGACAGGAAGCTCCACAACATCAGTCAAGATAGCCACGCCAAGTCTCACCTTGAGTTTAAACAATACAGTGCAGCCCTTATCTGTTTAGGAGCTCAACCCCCAATCCAGGAATGGGGAAACCTGTGTGGCCCTCCAGATGTTGTTCAACTCCAACAAGCATGGTCAGTGGTCAGGGATGACGGAAGATTGAAGTCCGACAAAGAAAGCACCCAAAGTCAATGCCCATGAATTAAAATTTAGTGTGAACATCATGTCCCACACTTTATTTTGTGTGGATCCCCAGATCAGACTGAAAATGTGTGCTGTTAAGGACTCCGAAAGATGCTCTGAAATATGAGGGTCTGTTTTGAACTGTAACCCCCACAGCCTTTGAGCGGGATATCAGGAGGGGGGACGGACCCAGGATTCTGCCCTCTTGGACTGGCCAAGTACAATTTTGATGCTTGTAGCCGAAAATCCACATCTTTCCCACTAATTAAGATAGATTTTACCCCATCTGGACATTCTCTTGCTCAAGCTTTATTGAAATGAGGTGTTGTTGTGAGGCGTATATATCCTGTTCAAAACTACACAAAGACTCGGCTGCCTGAGGTGACTGGGCCACCACCACCACCTCCCCAATTCATATAGATGTCTGTGTGGAGAGAGATGCGGGAGGAAGGGAGAGGAAGAACAGCAGCACTTGGCTCTTCTCCTGTTGGCTGCACTTCGCTCACACACCTTGGTTTATTTAATACTTAGCTTTCCAGAGTGCTTCCAAGTGCTCAGAGCACTTCACGTACCCTGGGCTAGATCCAAAGAGGCCCTAGCAAGAGTCAAGGTGCTTCTGCCTGCCTGGGGAGGGGTAATGTGACCTGCTATTTCCATTTGCAGCTCCCTCGCATCACCTCTCACAACATTCCCCTGAGTCCCCTGGGGCAGCACAGGGAGCTAGCTGTAGCATGGAGGAGGGAGCTGGGTAAAGTCCCATTCCGCAAGTGGAGTTATGTTCACTGTTTGCTGGATCAAAGCTGTCCCCTTGCTGCAATCCTTACAACAGTTTTGGAAGGAAGGTGGGCGTTATTGTCAGCACATTGCGCAAGGGAAGATGTGGCTAAGTGGGGCTTGCATAAGGCATCCTGGTGAATTCAGGGCAAAGGTGAGACTCAAATGGGGGGCTTCATTGATCCATAACTGAGTCACTCCCTCCCCACCGCCACACACAATTCTACAACAGCTCACTATTTAGATATTATTTGTTTAGTTGCTGCCTTTGTAGATGCCCTTCCAGGCAAAGAAGTTTACACTAACAATGTACAATTCAAGTCTTAAAAAATAAATCTAAGTTCCAATATGCAAAAAGTCTAACCAAACAGCAGAAAGCCTAAACCAATCAAACGGAACGACAGCATAAGCCAAGTAACAAAGCTTTGAAAATCGAATTGCTGAGGGAACGGTGAAAAAGAGGGGAGAGTGTGTGTCTGCTGAATCTCCAGTGGAACAGAGCTTTAAGGAACAGAAAAAGACTAAAGCCACAATTTATGGTACCCAGAAAAAAGGACTTTTTTGGCAGATCTTAAGGCCTGCTGAGGCTCATACAAGATAAGATGCTTCCTGAAATAGGCAAGACTGGGCTTTAAAGATGAAGGCCAAAACCTTGAATTGAACGCAGGAAGAGCCTGGCAGCCAATAAAGATGTTTCAAAATGGTGGTTGTGTGTTTACAATGCCTTCAGCCCTTTAGCAGACAGGTTCTGAACCAGCTGAAGCTTCTGAACTGTCTTCAAGAGCAGTCACAGCAGAATCTCTAAGCCATGGAAGTCATCAATACAAGAATGACCATAGATGCCTCAGGAGAAGCCTTCCGCAGGTTGCAGGCTACATCAGTCCCAATATAGACAATGGTCAGGGATAATGGAGCTGTGGTCCAACAACATCTGGAGGGCTATATCGCATTGACTGTATCAGAGCTAGAGCCTAGCCTAGCAACAGGAACAACGGGACTATTATCCAATGGTGATGGAAAGAACTCCAGACCACAGTGGTTACATGAGCATCTTGGAACTATGCTGAGCCCAGAAGTGCTTCCCAATTGTGAACATGATCCCTAAAGGACAAATGCAAAGCCATGAACCCTGAATAGCTCAGTTGGTTACAGCATGGTGCTGATAATGCCAAGGTTGCAGGTTCAATTCCCATATTCCTGCATTGCAGGGGGTTGGACTAGATGTTCCTCAAGGTCCCATCCAAATCTACAATTCTATGATTCTATGAAGAGAAGATTATTTCCGCAACCAACCTGTTTACTGAGCTTACCACCACCATCTCTGTATTGACTCTTGTCTGGGTTGAACTATTTATTCATCCTCGTCTGGACCACCACTGACCAAGTACTCATTAAGGGTGGCAAAAGCCCCACCTTCAACATGATGAAAAGGAGAAATAGAGCTGAGTGTCATCAGCAGCATTTTGATGCTACTGGACTCCAAATCTCTGAACAACTTCACCCAGTAGTACAATGCAGATGTTAAAAAGCCTGGGAGATTATTTTGTCTTTTTTGTGGTAAACCACTTTGAGATTTTCTCTACAATCAAGCAATATAATATATCTCACAAAATAAATAAATAGAATCCCATGGAATCCTATGGAGGAACAAGAGTTTCTTAGACGCAACATCCAGAATACAGTGGTACCTCGAGTTAAGTACTTAATTCATTCCGGAGGTCCGTTCTTAACCTGAAACTGTTCTTAACCTGAAGCACCACTTTAGCTGGTTGGGCCTCCCGCTGCCACCGCGTGCCTGAGCACGATTTCTGTTCTCATTCTGAAGCAAAGTTCTTAACCCGAGGTAATATTTCTGGGTTAATGGAGTCTGTAACCTGAAGCGTATGTAACTCAAGGTACCACTGTATGTATGTCCGGAAGCAATGGAAAAATTACAATACATGATCTCCAGACACTCAACAATACTCTCTTGCTAGTTCCTGAGTCCTCAACTTGCACTGGCAACTCTTGAAAGTGACCAGGTGTGATGGCCTGGGAATCCGATTCAGAGGCGGAACCGGAGGAACCCCAGCCTGCACAAGAGTCCCCGCCTCCAGGGCCGGCTGAGCTGGGGCTTGGATCTGAAGCGCCTGCACCTGTGCCGGATCCTCAGGAGCAGGCACCAGGTGATTCCACTCTAGCTCCGGAGGTGATTAAGGACACAGTGCCTACAGGTGCGCCTCTCCCGGCCCTGCCAGAGGAAGGTGAGTCTCCCCCTGGGTCCAGTAACTCCCCAACCTCTCCTGAACTGCAGAGGCTTGGGCAGAGGCGGAGGGAACTAGTTTCTCCCAGGAGGAGTGCTCACCTTAAGGCCAGGAGAGGCAAGTCTCCTGGGGGCCAGGACCGCCCCTGGCCTCAGAGAAGATAAAGGCCAGTCAGCCCAGTCCCAGGTTGTGGGAACAACGTCGTTGTACCTGCTCCTGCCCGGACCCAGACCTGACCCTCCAGTGTTCCTGTCCCCGCCCGGCTTCCTGCTTCGGACCTCGCCCCGCTCCTTGTGAACTGTTTCCAGGCTAGTGACCCAGGACCGGACTTTGACTACGCCAACGGTAACCTTTCCCCCGGGACCAGCACACCAGGACCCGCCCAGAAGAATTCAAGAAAAGTGCTGTGTTAATACTTTAAGAGAGCACAGAACTTCTTTGTTCCATGTGACTAACTGGACTGTTGCAGAGAAACAGAGACATAAACAAGTCTTCCTTCAAATCTTGCTCACTTCTTTCTGACAACAGATACAGCTATCTTCCCAAGCATGTATTACTTTCAACTTTTGATTCAGCTTTTGAAAGGTCGGCTTCAGCTCCTCCCACATTCAAACCTTTTGCAAAAAAATGGGATATATTTATGATTCCTGGTTCCTAGTTCCTTACTTGCATGAAAGGTCAAAACACAGTTCAACCAGAAAAGATTGGAAGTTTATATGTCCAGACAGCAACTTCAGCAATGTACAGGGTTTTACCCTCTTAGCAAAATGTTCCATACACCTGAACTCTTGTTTTCACAACACAAAATGCAATACACTGCTAGCTATTTCTGCCGTAGGGAGTATTTCTGAGCTAAGGCATCAACAATCTTCTATTATCTGATTGGGTAAATTTCTACAAATAAACACCCACATTTTTGCAAGATGATACGTGGGTTAGTAACCTGTAGGTGGAGAAATGATTGAAAGTTGGACAAAGGCTCAGCTGTGTCTTTATTTTTTCCCCCTCCAGCTTTTTACTTTACAGTTTGAGGGCACAACACATATTCACTACAGACAGTACCATGAATTACACCTCCATTTAGGATTATTAGAGCAACATTGGACACTGATGAACGTAAGATACTTTCAATTTTATTCAGGTATCAGGAAATAAACTGTGCTCTGCAAGTCAGAACACACAATTTCTTTGGCTCACAATTGCTCAGTCAATGGAAGAAACTATAGGTTTCTGGGGAGTGGGGGGGTGAGGTGCCTCCCTCTGCTTACACTGTGTGACAATAATCATGGAAACTTTCCTTGGGAACGACAACTAATATGTTGAGCTATCCTTATTCATCATTGCAACAGCCTTTGAAATGTCCTGAACCTCTCCCAGGACTGGGCTCAAAATTGGGGCAATTTGCAGCTCAAAATGTGCTGCTTGTATGCAAATATTTACTCAAATGTTTTAAAGTTAAAACTGTGTGCTCGTATCTCCCTTCCCTGATCCCTTTCCCTTCATCTTTAAGCAGTTCTCCCTGCTGAAAAGTTTTCTGCGTCTTTCCTTTCTTTAGACTCAACACACTTTCCAAGTGTTGCCCACATTTTCCTGTCTGTGTCTGCTGCTCTCCATTTTGGTTTTTCCCGCTTCCACCATGGCTGCTCTCTTTCCCTTCTTGACATCCCTCTTCTTCTTTTTGTCTGCCTCTGTTCATCTTTCTCACAGCTCTCCTCTGTGCTCCTTGCTGCTGTCTCTCGCTTTCCCGTCTCCTTGGTTTCTTTTCAGTCACCTTCGCTGGAATGTTGGCAGCAACCTTTCTCTCCCCCAGCCCACCCCACCCTCCCATGCCTGAAAACAAAGAAACTAAATAAATTAAATATCTCAAAAAGCCTGTTGGCTGGCGAATTCTGCTTCTGAAGGCTCTGCATTCTGAAAGTCTTTCTTCTCCCTGTAGTCAGTGAATAGTTATGCTCTCTAGCCACCCCACCCCTCCAGACCTTGTGAGTGATGGATTACACTGCAGTAAAGGCTGGGAGCACTGCAGAAAGAAAAGGCTGGAGAGGGGAGGAGCAGAAGAAAAGACTGTCAGCATCAGGGTGGGAAGGAGAGGGATGAATGTGTGTGTGTGTGTGTGTGTGCGCGCGCGCATGGGCGCATGTGTGCAGACGGCGCCATTCTATCTTTGGCTGGGTAGATGGAACTGGGCTTTGAGACAGGGAGCCAAAAGACAGGCTCTTGCCACTGACTGCTGTATCTAAAGCAAAGGTGCAGCGAACAGAAGCACACAGGAAGAAAAGAACAGCAGCAAGAGCACTTTTGCCAGAGAGGCACATCTCAGAACATAGGATACGGCTTGGAATGCAGAACTACTGTGTTTCCTTTGTGGTATGACCCATGCTCCACAACTGCACGCTTCTTTGCACCAGCTAATGCAAAACAGCCTGTGCTGGTGATGCGAAAATGTGCAAAGAGTTGAGATGTGTGCAATAAGGAAATGTGACAATATGACCTTCAGGTCAGAACTAACAATGCTGGCTGAGTGGGGTGCAGCTTAAATGCTCCAGGAATGGTGCAGTGGGAAGGTCTAACGGTACTGGGAACACTGTGTGAGCCAGAACAAGAAGATACCATCCCTGACCGGCTAGCTCCAAGACATGCAGTGAAACTTTTGGAATTAGGTGCCTCAGAACATGTGCATCATAGCAAAGTGAAAAAACAGGGAGCACTCTATGGTGCATTTTGGAATATTTTGAAATTTGAAAAAAAATAGATTTGAAAAAAATAGATTGTTTGCACAAAGGACTCTTTTCAATTCTGTGTCCCATGCTTCATTTTATCTTCCCTTTCTCCCTCTATCTCTGCTCTGAATTCCATTTATTCTTCTCACCATCCCCCACAGCTTCCCCCTCATCTTGATTCCTTTTTGCCTTTTAAAAGCTGTCACTTCCTTTCCTTTCATTCCATGCTTCTTCCTATTCCATCATCATTTGGAATCCTCTCTCTCTCTCCCATTGTCTCCTCCAGTCCCTCATTTGTTTCACCTATGCTGTTTCTCCATTCTCACATTTAGTGCAGGAAAACCAAGTGCATTCTAAGCAATCTTTCATTGTGATCAGTTCTGATTCAGGCAGGCAATAGTAATGAGGACTTGTAACTGACTGTGGCAGCCTTTTTTCTCATTCTCAGATAGGGTACTTCCCAAAAGGAGGAAGCAAGCAATGCGGATGGGAGGAAAGAAAGTGGAGGAGGGGAAAGGGAGTGTTTGCTGTTTGTGCAATCAGCTTTCAGGAAGAGTCCCCACCCTGCAACTGCTACCCTCACTATCTCCTCCTCCCCTGCTGCTACTGAAGCCTCCCTTGCAAGCTTGGCTTAGGTTCCCTTCCCGCCATTCCCTTCTTTCCCCATCTGCATCCTTCCTCCTAGCATCACAATGTATCAGAGGCAGCTGCCATCTACACACTGACCTACTTCTCCCTTCAAAGCATCTCCTCCTCCTCCTCCTCCTCCTCCTCCTCCTCCTCCTCCTCTGCTTCCAGCAATTGCAGTGTCTGAAATAGAAAGAAGGTGGGGAGAGAGCAATTATCGGTTCATATCCTCAGTAAGCACAACATTCACCCTTTATGTAAGGCTACCCCACAGAGGAAATGGGTTATCAGGAGAGACCTTCCCCCACATTGCTTTTGAACATATGTGGTTATATTTACAGCCAGTACTATATGGTTAAAGGATGAAGCTGGAGAAAAAATTGAGGGAAAGGATAACTTTCCCACAATGAGACCAATCACTTCACCACTTTTACTATTTCAAAACACAGACACACACAGGGTGTTGTAAGAACAAGGATATAAATAGAGGCTTTTAAAATTGGTTAATAAAGGCATACAGATTGCAGGGCAAATGGTGAAACATTCTTGAAAGGCACACGTTTTTCATGCCAACACGGGACACTCAAATGAAAATTCAGATCTGGCCAGCCCTGCTATTTGCTGAAGGATGTCTGGCAATCTGGCAGGAGTGAGATTTAAGAAAGGATGGAATGCAGGAAGAGTAGAGTGAATTAGCCATGGATAGACAGAGGTAGAAAGAAAAAGAACAGCACAATGGCTCTACACTTCATGTAACAAATATAATTTCTGCAGACACAGTTTCACAAGTCTTTTACACAGACAGCATATACAGCACAGTTAACATTTCACGCTATAGTAGATAACAAAACTGCATTTTTAAAAAGACACTAATGCTTGGGCTGAGCCGTAGCTACGCAAGGGGAGGGGCTAGCCAGGTGCCCACCTCCAGAGGGGCACCACTGAGGCTCCTAACCTGTGTGGGTGTGTATGCAAATGTGCCTGGGGGTGTGTGCCAAACTGGGTCTTTGAGCTGGGTGATATAACGCTTAGTTTTGCCCCTGGCTTGGGAGCCCCATTCCAATCTCAAGATATTGGCATGTGTACATAGATGTTTAAAAATGCAGGTATACTACACACATTTGGTTTTTGCTGCAAGGAATACCTGCAGCCGTTATGTCTGACACGTGGAGTCCAGAGCCACAAAGGAGAACAAAAGTGGGAAGGAGAACAGTCAAGACCAAGAAGAGGAAGATGGGATAATTACCAATGCATTCCTTCCACCTTGTTACTACTACACCTGGAAAATACATTTTCTTGCATTAACTAACACGTACACAGTTCCAAACAAAGAAGTGCAGTTTTGGCCTCAGACTGGTACAGGGTAAAAGGCTTAAGCTTTATTTCCCCATGATATTCTGCCTCCTGTTTGATATGGCACGCATAAACAGAAACAACACCAATAGCTTTCCGGCCCTTCCCTATTTTTCTCTCTTCTCTGGGTCTTCTCCTCAGGATGTGAGATGAGGTTTTACATTTCAGACTTGGTCCCAATGAGGCTTTTGGTCAGACTTCACTTCTCCTAATCCAATCAGCCCTTAAAAGCTATGGACAAACTTCAGGGGAGCACCTTCTGATATTTGTAGATGCCATTTTTGGATTGTTCCCATTTGTTCTCCATTAGTGGATACTATCTAATCTTAAATATTGATCAAATGACTTCAGAACAAAAGTGTACCTCTGTGTTTTGTTTGGGGCGACAGGCTGAAATACACCCATTTTTAATGAATGAATGAATGAATCTTTTGCTCTATTAGCATTCATTGCTTCTACAAAATGCTTTCCAGCCTGGATCTCACTCATCTAACAATTGTATGAAGGAAGCCATCAATAGCCCCATTTTGCAGTGAGAGTAACATACACAATCATTTCAATCGTGGCCAGGCAGTAACCACCACATAACGGAGCAGAGAACTATTAACACTGCCTTATAAAGTGATAGGTGAGGACTACATGACCCATGTGGTCCCTTCCAGTTCTATGGCTCTTCAATTCTAGGTTTCTATGAATATGGCAGGAGATGGGTGGCGCTGTGGGTTAAACCACAGAGCCTTGGACTTGTCGATCAGAAGGTTGGCGGTTCAAATCCCCGCGACACAGTGAGCTCCCGTTGCTCGGTCCCTGCTCCTGCCAACCTAGCAGTTCGAAAGCACGTCAAAGTGCAAGTAGATAAATAGGTACCGCTCCGGCGGGAAGGTAAACGGCGTTTCCGTGCTCTGCTCTGGTTCGCCAGAAGTGGCTTAGTCATGCTGGCCACATGACCCAGAAGCTGTACACCGGCTCCCTCGGCCAATAAAGCGAGATGAGCACCGCAACCCCAGAGTCGGCCATGACTGGACCTAATGGCCAGGGGTCCCTTTACTATGAATATGGCAGGTGGTGCTTCCCTCCCATCGCTCCACCTCCATCCTCAGGCAAAGCTTTGCACACCAACTTAAAGGCGGCAGCCTCAGAAGGCATAATGGAAGGGTCAGTAAAAGAGATGGGGTGGCAACACTGCTCCAGTCCTCCCAGCCTCCTTATGGAGATTCTGCAGCATGCCGGATCTTGGTGGTTCACACGAGCGAATGTCAGAGTAGGACCTGGGAGAAAACAGGATTCAAATCCTCCCCAGGCAACTGAACCATGGGTGAGCTTGATTCAGTCACTGTCTCAGCCAGCCTAGCCTACCTCACACGGTTTTTGTGGGGATAAAATGGGGAGATGGAGAACCCTGCCTGCCACCTTGAGCTCCTTGCTAGATTATAAATGTGACAATTAAAATTCTAATTAATTAATGTGCGCCAACTTAATCTGGGAGAGCAAGCTCCGCTGAGATTTACTTAGACGTGTAGGGCTGCGGTGTTAGGAAGGGAATAAAAGTAATCGCTTTGGGACCAGCTGCACCCCTTCCTCCACTTCCCCTTGGTTCAATCCCGCAAGCAGAAGCGACGGCGGCAGCATCCTTTGGATAGGAAGGGACGGCCCCGGGGAAGGAGAAGCGTTCAGGCGCGTTCCTGTCCTTCTGAGGAGGTGGAGTCGCGGCCGCCGCCGCCCCTTTGCTGCTGCTGCTGCTGCTGCTTTCTGCTTCTGCTGAGGCCGGTTCTAGCCGGCTTGCACCAGAAGATGGCAAGGCGGCGCCGCAAAGCTGCAAAAGTCGCTGCCTGTGCTCCTCCAGCTGGCGCGCGAGCAAGGCAGGAAAGGGGAGGAGGCGGCGGCGCGCAAGCGGCTGCAGGCCCCGCGAACGCGCGCGCCACGTCCCCCACCCACCTCCCTGGGACGCGGAGCGCTCCTCCCCCCCCTTCTTCCCCCCACTGATCGCCCCAGGAAAGAGGTCTTGCTGCGTTCTTGGACTCTTCGGCAGCCTGGCGCGGGGGAAGCATCTTGCCAGCCAACGCCCAGGTTTCCCAGGCTGGGCCTGGGTGCCGTCTTGGAAGAAGGCGCTCCGCTCGTCTTCCAGCCCCAGAAAGGCAGCGGACGCGCTTCTCAGGCGCTTGGCTGAAATACGCATGCAGGCAGAGCCATCCACAAACACACACACACACGGAAATGGGGAGGGAAGCTGCAGCCTCGTAAGAGGCGAATGTGCTGCTGCAGAACATCTCCTTAGTAAGCAGGCAACAGACTCCGTGTGCCACGTGCATGAAGCCGCTGCAAAGAACGGAGCTGCGGCGCGCTCCCCACGTCTGGTTTTCTGATCTGGCATCCGTTCAGGGCTAGTGTGCGTACTTCCTCCTTGCGCCAGGTCCTCTGAAAATCGATACTCGGAGGACTAGCTCTCCAAAGGCCCTTGAATAAATGATCAGGGTCCGGCTTGCTGCTAAGGCAGGCAGAATACCAGGATCGGCGTCGGTGACACTAAAAGAGTCCACTTTAGGAAGCTGAGTGCTGTACCGTTTTCTCTCTGCTGCAGTTTTTGCCTCCTTGGGATCAGCAGGAGCTGTGCAAGAGTGCTGGCACAATGGTGCGCTTCTTAGTCGCTTCAGCGGCATTGGACAGGAGAACCTCTGAGTGGGAATTATTCCATGGAGTAGTTTGCCTTAATGGTGCCTAAAGTCTGCCATCTGAGAGGGATGTTTCATAGCAGGGCTGCCCTTGCAAGGTCTTGGATGTAACTGATAGGCACTGGGCTGGATAATGCAGGGGTGGTTCCAAATGGGTTTGTGAATGCTACACGGTGTTTGCAGACCCAAATAGTCAGTATTCTTTCCCATAGCATCTCTGCCACAACGTTGCACCTCACTTTCCCCCATTTTCTCTCTAAAGCTCATTTTATTTTATTTATAATCAAATGAAAATCTAGGCAGATTCTGTGATCATACAGTAGTCCCCCAGCAAAATTCCAGTTAATTTCCACAGATCTGCATTGCCTCCTTGCAGTTTTTAAAGGTATGTTCTGATCTCAGAAACCATTGATCTATTGTACACTATAATTGTACAGCTATTAATCACACTTGGCAATACTACATGCATGCTTTTCTTTGGGCAAAGGAACATAATATTAAGGGCCCAATCCTATACTTCAGCTACATGGGCTGGGGGGCTATTGGATATGATGATGGCCTCCCTACACTGGCAGCATGTGAGATATGCCACCACCGTGTGAGAGCCACTAATATGACTGCACAGATATGCTGGGGTATGTTGCTCTGGTATAACAGTCAAAATGGAGATGAGACATGGGCGAGACGGGGAAGAAACAGGCTCTCATCAAATCCTATATGCCAGTTTGCTGCTGCAATTGTTTCTCGTGTCTCCTGCCTTGCCATATGTCAATACTATATTGTCCCCAACAGCTTCATTTAGATGTTAAAGCCTTGGGGAAAAGACTCTATTCTATGGCACCCTACAATATAACTGTCAGGGGACAGTAGAACAATTATCCAATGTTACCTACCCCCAGGCCGGTGCAAAGGGGGGTGGGCAGCTGGGTACACTTGCCCCAGCAATCACAGAAGTAGGCCTGCCACTATAATGCTCCCTTCTAGCAATGTCACCCAAACATATCCTGGTCAGTCCCAATCACTCACACGCTCACCAACCTTCCCGCTGGAAGAATCACACCAGTGTTCATGCATCCCTTATACTCTCACACAAACTACCCTCATGCATCCACATGTACCGTCATCACATTAGCTATCATGGGGGGAAATGACTTGCTGATAAACACCATACAACATTCTAGCTATAAGGATAACATATAATAATGAGTTCTAGCACTCATCCCTACTTCGTCAGGAGTCACAAATAATCCTCCATATCTCTCACTCATAGCATCTGCCACAAATTGGTAGATAATTACTGGCAATTGGACTCAATCAAATGCAGCTACTTAGACCAGCTTGGTGCCCCCCAGATGTTTTTGACTACAATTCCCATCAGCCCCAGCCAGCAGGGCTCTGCAAGCTGTGAAATAAAGGTTTGGACTTTCAAGAAAAGTGACTGCCTTTCAAATGTTGATGAAAGTCAGGGCATGTTTTTAAAGGGGAATGCCAGAACTATGTTATTATTATTTTTATGGTTTTGAAGATCTATGCCTCTATTCAAAAAAAGCTTCCCCAAGATGGCACATAGTCATTATAAAATATATTAAAATAACATAATTGTCTTAAATTGTAAAACAGAGAGCAGTATAAAATGCTTCACACCAGGAGAAAAGACACATTATTTAAATATGTTGATTTAAATACACCATTAATGAATACAGCAGTAGGAAATATGTCTGACAGGGAAGTTCTTACTTGAGTTCAAATGGAAAGGGATAGAATACATGCATCTGCAATATACATTTAGAAAGCATGCATTTGCCTAAAAGATGGATAGAGACAACTGTTCGCTTTTTTAACAGTTAAAAGAAGGCTTCAGAATCAATACACGCCATGCCTAGTGACCCTAGGATGATGTCTGTATCTGCATTCCAACATTTTTTGATAATGTGGAACAGTGATGAAATTGCTTTTCTCCACCCCCTGAAAGTCAGCCAAGAATGTCAGCTGCCTGTAGGCCCATCCATATTCTCACATGACAAGATATTTATTCAGACAAGAGCCTTTGCATTATGCTTTTGAAATTTATTTGTCAATCCTTGAATCACAATTCAGTATGAAATAGTACTGAACGATTCAAAGAACCAATTGAGTAGTTGACACAAACACATCTCAAGAAATCAAATGACCAGAACTTACAAGTACAAATTTCTTATATTCGAATCAAAGAGTGAGTTCAAAGTCTAAATAGTACCATCTTTGTGTAAAGCCACCATTCAAGAAACCTAGAGTTGTATCCAACTAAGTTTTACTTAGAACAGACCCTTTGAAATTAATAGACCTACCTTAGCCATGCTAATTCATTTCCGTTCATTCTACTCTAAATAAAACTTTGTGGAATACCACCCCAGGACTCAATTTGTATATTTGGGCAAATGCTTCATCACCCTCATGCCTGAGATGTAAAGAAAAAATGAAGCATATTAAATTACTAAACAAAGAAAAGGGTGGGGAGGAACATTAACATGTCAAACACAAGCAAGTGCCTCACAACTGCTAATGCAGGGATATGACCCTAGTCTAGAGGAAGTTGGATTCCAACTCTGCCTGCATCTTCTATGTTGTAGTTTGGAAGTACCGGTACTTTTTCCCACATGGTATACCAGATTTAATTATTCTTTAGATACAGCAGATTATTTTTTTAATACTCTTAACGTGCTTTAGTGGATTGTCTTCAATTATGTTGTTGTTCACCACCTTGGTGACTTCTTGTTTAAAAGTTGTGTATAAATTGTTTTAATAAATGAACCATCCTGAACCTTATTTTTTCCTCAGAACCTAACTCACCTTGCTCTGGGTTGGGGAAAAAGATTTTAAGAGCGCAGCCTAAGTCCTGCTGTGGAAATGTCCATATACAGTGCACTCTTTGTTTTTTTCTCATGCTTTCTCTCAGAAGGGAACCAGTAAAAAAAAAATTTCCTCCTTCTGACATGGTTCATAGGTGCTTTTTTCAGGAAAAGGTGTCTGCCTCATCCCCATACATGCTCATGGCTCATTCAGCCATGGAGGGTATGCCTGCCATTATGGAGGGTCACAATAAGCCCTTTTCTTCCTTTTGAATGGCATATGGGCACTGTAGACTGCCAGCCTAAACTGAAAGTGGTAATGCCTGGAGTTGTTTCAACCAGAGTTCTGCAAATTGCATCAGATTTAGACATTTTTCTTCCTGCTCCAGTTCCCATAGCTGAAGGGAAGGTCCAGTAGCTACAGGTGCCACCACTACTCTTCCTAGTTCAGAGAAAAGTTTCAGGCTAGAGAAAGTTCTTCCCCTTGTTATTTTAGAAGCAGAATCCATTCTAGGGGTATGTCCAGAAGTCAGGTTACATTTTTCTGCCTCCCCTATCTTTCCAAAGGCAATCCTGGGGGCAAAGTGCTTTTCCTATTGCTGTGTTCTGTGTTGATTGCCCCTTAAGAGAGAATGGTTCTTCCATTAACCTCTAGGCCCCAGCCCTACAAATCTAGGGAGCTGCTCTCCTTTCCATTGGTTCTTTTGCTAGGGCTTCCTCCGTTGATGGTAAGGGTTCTAATAATACTTTTGAAGAAGAATAGTGCACAGGGGCAAATCAGATTCTTTTTGGTCTGGTATGTTCTGGACACCTTTCAGTTAAATGTTTCAGAAACTCTTCCAGCACCCACCAAACCAGTTGGAATGGACCTACCTTTTCCTACTCTGTTTGTCTCAGGTTCCTTGCTTCCTTTCCTGGTGTGTGAATTTGCCATCAGAAAATAAAGAATGGGCTGAACCCTTTGGGTGGGGTAAACCATCCCTTTCTTGTTCAAGAAATTATATTACCCAAGGATGTTTTAACAAGTGTTGTGTGAAGAGATGGTTTAGTGGCTCCCTTAACTCCTAAAGCTCCATTAATTTGAATGAGATAATGTGGGGCTGACACGAACCCCTTGACATGTTGAAAGAATGTATTAAAGGGATTGTGGGACCCTCCCTGTTGCCATGCTCTCCTAATATCTGCATGTTCAAATTACATCAGAAGTTCTACTTGTGTACACTGGTACATGAGTAGAAGTTTTGATGTAACTTTGAATGTGTGGTCACCAGAAGAATGTGAGGGTGGTGTGGGGGCATGGCTTTCCCACGTGGCCTCATGCCCCCTTCCCATCTCCTCTAAATACATTGAGGGGTTGTGTGAAGCCCCAGATTGCAGAGTATACCTTGCATAGGAGAGTTGAGGCTTTAGCCCTAGCCTTTGAGCTTCCTCGGCTTCTTCATACTTGCCAGGGCTGCCTTCATATCAGCAAATGAGATTAGCCTCACCAGCAGTCTTTTTCACAGATGCTTTCCTAGATGCTTTGCAAACAGAAACCCACTCAAACAAGAGAGAGGCTGTCTATGTGTGCCTCCTAAAAAAAGGGACCAGAAACCCTCCACTTTGAAACATTCCTTTCATCCCTCTTTTCTTCCCAGAATAGATGTGACAACAACAGGCCCAAATGGCATTCTTCCAAGTCAAAAGGCAGCTCCAAATATTCTTAACCCTTTGGTAACAAGCCCTCTCTTCCTCATGACTAGAGGGATGCCAGCCTTAACTCCTTCCTTTTAGTGGCAAACTTCAGGCCTTTACAGACACCTGGAGGACCATCAGTTCATTAAGGAAGATGTTACAAATGCTTCATAAATGCTCTTTCCTTGGATACTTTCATATTTTGTTGGATTGGGTCATTCCATCCCCTGTCTGCAGCATGGAAGAACACAAGTTGAAATGTGTGCAGCAGAGGGCAACCAAGATGATGAAGGGTCTGGAAACAAAGCCTTATGAGGGAACGGTTGAGGGAACTGGGTATGTTCAGCCCAGAGAAGAGAGGTGATATGATACCCATCTTCAAATATGTGAAGGGCTGTCACAGGAAAGATGGAGCAAGCTTGTTTTCTGCTGCTCCAGGGGGGATCTGAGCCAATGGCTTCACATTACAAGAAAGGAGATTCTGACTAAACATTAGGAAGAACTTTCTGATGGTAAGAACTGTTTGACATTGGAACAGGCTACTTCAGAAGGTGATGAACTTTCCTTCATTGGAGGTTTTTAAACAGAGGCTGGATATCCATCTGTGGGGGATTCTTTAGTTGTGATTCCTGCATTGCAGAAGGTTGGGCTAGATGACACTTGTGTCCCTGATCCAGCTCTACAATTGTATGATTCTATTGCCTCCACATTCACGTTCACCCTTGTCATTGAACTTTCTAGGATTCGCTTGAAGGAACAACCAGTTCCAGTTTGGAGCCCTTTCCTTCAGTATCTTCTCCAGCCTCTGAAGCATCTGAGAACCCTGACTGCTCATCCATTTTACATAGATTATTTTTATTAGTGTCCCTTCCTTCCGCCAAGGAATCGGAACATCCACCTTACCTCAGCTGAGGTGTCTCAGCATCCTAGTAAACAAAACCTGTCCAATAGATCCAGCATCCAGGAGTTCCCCTCAATACATGTCTGAACAGTGTTTCTCTTTCAGAAGAGAGGATTTTGACCCCTTCAGAATAAGTTACCCAGTTCATCTTCAATCCCTCACCAGACTGCTAGGCAAGATGATTTGCATCATGGTTAGTCTCTTCAAAAACCTTTCTGTGACCCTTCTACGATGAGACCCTATCTTTCTTAAATCCTTCCCTAAGTGGTTCACAAGAGCTAGCACTTCAAGCAAGTCATCGAGACAGGAGTTCCTGCACTGTTCCATCAGCCTAGAGACTAGTGCCGGATTTACATATAAGTTAAACAAGCTCTAGCTTTGGGCCCCACTCTCTTGGAGGCCCCCCCCAAAAAAATTTAAAGGATGTACATTTCCAAAATATAAGACAAAAAACAAATAAAATAAAACTTACATACAGCAACAGTGTTTTGTGTTGTGTAGGTTTCTATGATGTAAGTAATGGGCCCTGCCTGCTAGCCTGCTCCCTGAAATATCACATAAAAAGGGCCCCATTACCTTCAGTAGCTTAGGGCTGCATCAAACCTAAATCTGGCTCTGCTAGAAACTGTGGTAATAACTGGTGTCAACCAGTCTAGCTGAGCCATGCAAGCTGAGCAATGTTTAAGGGACATGGTGGCAGAAGGAGACCTCTTGCAGCATAAGCCTCTTTGAACTTTGGGTGAGTCAACTTCCATTGAAAGCCTTTCCTAAATGACACAGTTCCAGAGATATCCTTGTTCACCCGGACAGCATATGTACTAAGTCTTATGTCAACAGTCAAGCAGGAATGAGTTTTCCACAACTCCTCAAAGAGGTGATCTGTTCGCTTCCTTGAGCAGAAACTTATTACTTCCCTGGTAACCCATAATCTGAGGAGAGGGCTTCTGGAAGACTTTTCAGGAGGTCTGGTTATTTCCAGAACAATCAAGATAATTGGGAATCAGAAGACACATATCATCTTTATTGCCCCCCATTTCCTACAGGTTTCAGACTCTCAATCCATGATCTCTTCTGGAAATTATGGATTGCTGCATGGCATGCCTCCTCCTACAACTGCCTGAATTGAAAGGCAGACTCTTGTAGCCCCGAGCTGCCATCCCAGAGTAATTTCCACTCTTTTAGTCTCATGCAAATCTCCCACCTCTGTACCAATAATACTTTGGTTTCTACCCCCTTCTACATGATTTCAAAATAAACTTAACAGAATAGAAGGGCCTTTTAAAACGCTGTGACAAGCCAGACACAGCAGCCCTTGGAGCTTCCAGGCCTTCATATAAATTTATTGAAAAGATGGATTTCTGCTCTTTCCAGCATAACTGCAAGTTCTGGAGGACATCCCATTTCTTCTAATACCTGCAAACTTCCTATCTGATATCTCCACCTCCAGTTCGCTGTATGCCTTCTTGGAGTCTAAATATGGCTTTCAAAGTTCCTCCTTGGAGCTTATTTAAACCCCTTGAAGCTGCTTCCCTTACTCACCCTCAAAACAAACTTGCTACTGACCGTAAACCTCAGCACACTGGGTTTTTGAGATCTGGGCCTTTTCTGTAGAACTTGAACTATGTATTCCCAAAATGACAAGAATTATCCTGTGTTATTACCCTTCAAGTTAACATTAATTTGACTTATCATGGAGCAGGGGATTGATCTTGCCATTCTTTAACTCTTATCTCCCAAAGAACAAGCACCATGTTTCAGGAAAGAACCCCCCTGGATGAAATGTTCAAAACAGCCTCTTGGGTCTCTGTAGACAGGCCACTACAGGACTGAAACATATGCCACTATTTAAGGCAGTTTCCTAAAGCAGGATCCATAACAACCTGTACAGTATATCATAGGGCTCAGAATATGTGGGGGTATTTGGATACCAAGTTCTCCCTTCCAGGGATGTACAGTGGTACCTCGGTTTTTTAACGTCTCCGTTGACGAATGTTTTGGAACTCGAACGGCGTAAACCCAGAAGTAAATGCTTCGATTTTTAAACACGCCTTGGAAGTCAAACATGCCACATGGCTTTGATATTGTGTTTTCCTTATTGAGACTTTCGTTTTGAGTTTTTGAATGTTTTGGAACTCGAACGGTCTTCTGGAACAGATTACATTCGAAAACCAAGGTACCACTGTACTACTTTTTAAAAATACCAGTCAGAAGTGTCTTCCTGCCCATGTGGGGAGAAAGTATTATTTTTACCCTGATGAAAATTTATTCTCATGGGTAGGACATCCTGCCCATCTCTGCATTTACTCCAGTTACTATGAATCTTATATTTTCCAGATTTTGTTTGATTTTTTGGAGAGTGGGAATTATCTTGCTCTCTGTTCCAATTAACATGATCTGTTGGTTTCAATTCTTCCCATTCTATGGTGGTAGTTCTTCTTTCTAGCTCTTTCTATTGCAGATGCTTTTTCTTTAATTTGCTATGTAATTGAGTATATGGTGAGCATTTCTCACCTTACAGGAAGTGACTTTTTAGCCCTGTTTTCACAGTCCCGGAGGCAGGACCTAACTGAATCCGGAATGTCCTCTGCCCCCAACCTGAATGCTCATCAGGTAAGAACTGCATTCCTCCACCATCCAAGACTTACCGGTATCTCTGCTGTTTAACATTGTTGTAAAAGTATTGAATTGCATAAGTCAGGAGTAGGCAACCTTTTTCTGACCAGTGGGGCAGATCTTAATCTCCTCACCCATGGTGGGACAAATCTGACAGGGCAGGGCGAGAGCACCTACCTGTCAGTCACCTGATGCCATAGTGATGTCAGGTGGTGCTATATTTTGAGGCCCTTGTCGCAACTTCAAAGTACTGTACAATGCAGGGCAGTTTTTTAAAGGGCTTTCAAACAGACCTGCGCTGTTCTTTGAACTTTGGGTTTTTGGAGGTTCAAAGAGCAATGCTGGGAGATAGAAGTAGCTTCCAGTGTCCATCAGCTGTTGAGTAGAAGCAGGCCTTACTCTAGCAAAGGAATGATCTGGAGCTCACTTTAAGCTACTGATAGTTCCTTTTCAAAAATGTATTTATTAAACATTTATTAAACACTGAATTTTTATAAGTACATAGTTTCCTGATAAGTTCTTTTTGAAGCCCTGCCCTTATCCACCCCACACCTGACATCATGTGTAGAGACTGTGTGTAGGGCAGGTGGATGTAACACCCCCCAAATGGCCCAGCAAGCCACATCTTGGATGATATGGGTACATGTGGGTGAAGAAAGTTCCATATAAATATTAAAGGTTGTGAAAATTACTTACATAAAATGAGTTTAAGTGGGAAGGTGGCTTTGAAGATGTGCGAGCATGAATTCCTGGAAGTTGCTCCATAGGGTTAAGAGAACTCATGTTAGGC
Organism: Podarcis erhardii; assembly: GCF_964252035.2. NCBI lineage: Eukaryota > Metazoa > Chordata > Lepidosauria > Squamata > Lacertidae > Podarcis > Podarcis erhardii. The sequence continues at coordinate 9,919,644 of NC_138515.1, read as the reverse complement.
AATGTGCGGCAAGCTGGGGGGCAGCAGCAATATTAGGCAGCAGCCCTAAACAATAGGTGGTTTCTACACTCATCTGTAATATGGAAATAACACTGGCTTGCTTCATAAGGTTGCTGTGTGTAGTGTGTTCATTTAGAAGAGTTCATCTTGCCCGTCTCCTAGGGATTCACCACTAGCGTAGCATAAACCATACAAGGCACTCTGGCATGCCTTAAAATACTTGGTAAGTGATTTGATGACGTTTTGTGGCACTTCAGTTAAAAAATCAAGAGAATTTATGAGGTTCAGTGTCCTGAGTCCATGTTTTTGTGCTGTAGTGGTGCAGGGAACACATAGCCCACCTATTTTTGTGGTGCAAACTGTGGGCAGGGATGTGATCTGATGACAATTTAGGTAGAATCCATGTGGATAGGTGGAGTGGATTGACATTTCTGCCTCATAGTGGTGCTGTGAAGCCCTGGATCTGTAACCGCCCCCCCCCCATTTCATGATGCCTTTTGGGGAAGCCTATACAGGAAAAAACCATGCCAATTCATGTATGTGTGCATGATCTCCTCGCTTTTGCACCAGGATGGCTCTGCAATTTTCACAGTTCAGCTGATGAACGTTGATGCAAAGTGCAATTTAGCAGTTTTTTCGGGGGGGGGGGGCTGCCATGTAAAAACCACGTGCTGATTCTTGGTTTTGCGCCACGGCACCGGGTGTGGCAATTTTCCTGGCTGAGGGTGTAGCTTTGCCACCTGCAGTTTGATGGTGGAGGGCGGCGAGTGTCCCACCCCATGGAAAGATGCCGACAGTATTTTTAGGAACGTGACAGTTATTGAAATCCAGATCATTTCTCTCCTTCTTTTCAGCGTTATTCCACTCCTTTTTCCCTCAGAGCCCTCGCTGTGAGGCGTTCGCACCTCAGGGCAAGCGCGGGCTTACGTTTGCGCGTTTCCCTTTCACTCCAGAGGCCTACAAAGCGGGCGAATACGACGAAAAAAAATATATATTTTTGGCGGAGGAGGGGTTGGGATGTAGAACTGGCCACGAATTCTTGGGGTGCGTGGGGTTAAATATCTCCTCAGCTTCGCCGGGAACCATTACGCCGCGTCGGAGCCAGGAGAGGAGGAACGGCGGCGGCACTTCCCCCGGCTGCTTCCAGCTCACTTCCCCTTGTCTCTCCCTCACAACACGCAGCGCCCCCACCCCAAGTTTGTAACGATCCGAGCCACCTCAGAGGGCGGCAGCCCAGTTGGGGCGCGCGCTCGGCGGCGAGGGGAGGCGGGGCCCCCGCTCGCGCTCTCTCCGCGCGCCTTTCCCGCTCCTCGAGCCTGATTGGCTGCGAGGAAGGGGAGGGGGCTTCGAGACAACGGGCGCGCGAGGGAAAAGGGGCGGCGGCGGCGGCGCCCCTTCCCGCTCCCCCCACCCACCCTCTCACCGCGTACAGACTCGACGCCTTCCCTCGTTCCCCTCACGCCGCGGGCGCGCGCGCTGACGGCCGCGTCTTTCGGTTCCCCCCCTCCCCGCTTTTTCTCCCGTCCCCCTCCCTTTTAACCCTTTCCCTTTCTTTTCTTTAGGTCTGCCCGCTTTTTTTCCCCCCCACCGCCCGCTGCTCTTTTCCCCATCCTTTCCTCATCCGGCTCGTCGGTCGGTCAGTCGGGAAGGCAGAGCTCGGCCGTGAGGCGGTTTCTGAGGAGGCTCGCTCTGCAGAACAGCCTCTGGGGGCGGGCGGGCGGGAGCTGGGTGGGCGGGTGGGTTGGTTGCCTGCCTGCCTGCCTGCCTTTAAAGTCGAGGGGGGAGGGAGGCATTAATTGCTCGCTTCTAAACGAGGGCAAGTCGCCCCTCCCTCCTTCCCCCCTCCCCAACTTTCACGGTTTGGGTTGTGGACTCGCAGAAAGCTCCCCCCCCCCACCTCAAAGCGCGCGCGAGGAGGGCGGGGCAGATTCCGTCCACCCGTCTACGCCCCCCCCCTTTGTTTTCAGCCGTACTTCGCAATTTCTCCCAATTATTGATCATGATCACCGGAAATAATCGGGCAGGGTACTAAGGAGGGCGGGGAGGGGAGGGGGGAAAAACACCCCCACCCCCAATCTTTGTTCTTCGGATTCGCAAAGCGGTGGTTTAGCCCTCTTCGTTTTGCTGTAACTTCTCCCCTTCCCCCCTCTCCCACCCCACCCCCTGTTTGAGGCCCCCCCCTAGTTTATTTTTATTAACCCTCTTTCCCTAATAACCCAGGGAGGGGTCGGAAGACCGACGCATCTCTTTCTCTCTCCCCCCCCCGACCCCCCCAACCCTAAATCCAAAGTGCTGTTCACAGGAGGAGGAACAGGAGTCGGAAAGAAGCAACCAGGTTAGTCATTCGTGTAAAAGCCGTGCTGCCGACGTGATATTGGCTTCTGACTCATTTTCTGTGTTCAAGATGGGGAACGCACGTGCATATTTTATTTTATAATTCTTTGTCTGAACGCAGGATGCTCCGGCGTTTGTGTCGACGTGCAAAAGCTACCGTGTGGGGAGTATAGTGTATTTTTGGCTTGTGTCATCTTAAAGCCCTTTCTGTTGGACCTTTAAAAAAACATACCTTTTTTTTAAAGAACGAACGAACGGTAGCTTGGATAGAAAATACAATATCCCTGCAGACTTGTGTGCTAACGTCCGTTTTGTAGTAATTATTCTGCTTATTCCGTATAAGCAAACTCTGTGCCTGAAACAATGACCTTTGCTTTTCTTGGGGGCTTAACAGTTTTACACATTAATTTGGCTTCACTTCGTTTCTGTATGACAGTAGTTCCGTTTAAGACGTGGGTGTTGAATGCAAGTTTTTACTAAAGCCAAGGCACAGATTTTGTCTTTTTAACTATCAAAAATGTAAAGCTCTGTTAGGCCACTTTCTTTCCCCCTTTGAAGTTGCCTTAGGTTACACATGGCTTTAGTAATTTGAGAATTTAACCATGTAGTTTGTCTTCTGTTGTACACCACTGTGTTAAGCTTTAAGTGTAGCAAACTAACCTGGATCTTTTCATTCTTTTTTCCCTAGATATTGCTGGTGCCAGGTGCAGCTTTTTAAGGGGCCCAGTTCTGAGGGAGCAGAAACACAAGAGGAGTTTACTGTACTTTGAATCCTCAGAATCTAAGATTCTTTTTTTATCAACCTTCATTAGAGGGAGGAGGAATATAAAATCTGTCCCCCCACATTTCTTTACTCTTCAGAGCAGTAGTTAGGCATCACTCATTGGGGTACCAGGATAATACAGTTCACATGACAGCTTCTTTCTTATGGAGGCTCTGTGACCAAACCAAGCTTGAAGAGCTAAAAGGCACTGAGAGGACTTGATTACCTCCCTGGGGTGGGGTGGGGAGAAAGAGAGAAGGTCCCAAGAAAAGCCTCTTTGCATTGAAGGAAGATTGAAGCAACAGTCTCTGGATATTGCTGCTCTTCCCACCCCCAAGCGTTGGGTAAGTTACACTACCATTATTCACTTATTCATTCACTCTGTTTTGTTTCACTCCACCTCCACTCTACTATGTGGTGAAGAGACGTGCCTCAATATGGTGAGCGTGGTGGTGGAGGTGGTGGAGGTGGGGAAGCAGGGATGACTGTGTGTGTTAGTGTAAAACATTGAAAAGAGGGTTTGTATCTCTTGCCTTGTGCATTACAAGTTTGGGGTTTATGTGCCGTTTATGTGGAAATAGCTGGCACCTGCAAAAAGGAATGCAGACTTAATGGGTGTGCAGAGACTTGTATCATCTCATAAGGGGATGACTTTTAGTATAATGGTACAAAAAATAAGGATGAGTTGTACAAGTGAGTGGAAAAAAATCACACACACACACACACACACACCAAATGCATGGGAGGACACACAAAATGAGTTGGAAGATTAAGCAATGTTTTATGGTTCTGCAGTTGGACAAACACAGTAGCTGAAACAGTCCTTTCTCTCCAGACTGGTGTATTTTGCAAATAAAAAAGGGATGCAGAGTAGTGGTGGTATTGATGTACGGATGCTTTCAAAGAAGTGTGTAGTTTATCACCTGGCTGCAGTGGCTGTTTCTATAATGGAGAGAGGATGAACAGCCAGAATATGCAGCTGTATGCAGGCTTCCCAGGTTGTGTTAATGCTTGCTCAATTTCAAATTGTGCTTCATTTTATGCTTTTAATACCTTGTGAGCCACTTTGGCAGGCATATTCCTGAAAGGAGCCTGTAATTAATGAAAGGAAAATAAAATATTTTTTATGTTCTAAGAACCAAAATTTGCTTATACAGATGATGGAGCAGAGTTTTCAACCAATGGGGTTTAAAGTATCTGAGATGTGGTTTGGAATTGTATTTGTTTCATTGGGGTGATTCAGAGGCAATACCAAACCATGATTTGGCATTATATGAACAAGCCTGGCTGGGCCCTCAGGCATGTGGGCTTTGGTTTATTATGCTGGATAAGCATAATGCTGGTTTGGGATGAGGTGGCAAACTATGGGTTACCTCATACTAGGAAAGAAGGTTATAAATTGCTGTGCAGAAGGCACTGGAGATGGGAGGTGGAGTTTGTGAGCCTGAGGGACCAGCCAGACTCATGCACGTAATGCCAAGCCGTGTTTTGGTGTTATGTCTAAACCAACTCTTTACATGTAAGTTTTTACCTAAGTGTATTGAAATTCTGCACTTGTCCATTCTTCTGCTGAATCTTCTCATTTTGAAGTAGTATTTTAGCTAAATTATTTTTACATTTACACAACTGGGCTGTAATTTAAATGAATATGTTGTAAGGAACTTTAATTCCATTATGTGGCAATTGACCTTTTGGGTCCTGTCCACTGTCTGGTGGTTAGTGGGATTCAATCAGGCTGACTTCTATTCCCAGCCATATAGGAAGGGTTGCTCCTGCCTAGGGGCCAAACTACATGTCACATTTGTCATGTAGTTGGTCCTTGAGTGCAAGCCTTTTCTTCTAGAAATTGCTAGTGTTCACCCCCATTCCAGATTGAGAATTTGACATTAAGGAGCTTTAACCCTGTGCTATGGTCATGGTACAGATTAGCTCACAGCACCTTCACATCATGGCCCCAGTAGAGGTCAATGGATTAAATTCTTCTGAACTCATGGCAGGATCCTTGTCCAGATTGCCCCCTGCCCACGCTGGCAATATGTGAAGGAAAAGTTTTGTGCCCAAGACTTGAAAATCAAGTCTGGTTTGGCTTTAATCATCATAGTGGCGGAAGATTTTCCTGAAGAAAGTATGTATCATGGAATAAACAATTTAGCTTTTTAAAGTAATTTAAAAAATAATTTTCTAGTTTCACCCCAAGAAACATAATCCAGTGCCAGAGATATTAAGGGCTAGGGCCACCCAGAAAAGGGCTGTTCAGTCCTGCCATTGAATTCTATGGGATGTAGTAAACAATTTTGGACATAGTTGAATCGATGCGCTGCGATCAACAGAACATGTTCCTCCCCCCCACTCCAGTGGTATCCTTGAGTGCATCACTTTACATGGGCCATAGTTCTATGGTAGAGCTCCTACTTTGCGTACTGACTGTCCTAGGTTCAATCATTTGCATCTCCACAAATGCAGGTGATCAAAAAGATCTCTGCCAAAGGCCTCAGCACTTCTTTAGCAGCAGCTCCAAACCAAGTGTGTGTAATGGCTCGAGGCCCATCCCTGCTTTCGAGGACTAGGTAGACATAGGCAGATCTTACTGTCTCTGAATGCTCACTTTTGTATATGCTCCATTATTGGACTCCATATACTCCAGTTCCGCTGCTTAGAGACTTTAATTTGTATACCTACATAAATTGTTTCTCTTGCTCTCTCTATTAAATAAATATCAGTTCTTACTGCTCCCATCCTCTTAAAATTGTGCACTGGTTGTTTCCCTACTTACTTTCAGAATGCCTGGGAGCTGGAGATGCTGCACACTATTTAGGTGGGCTCTGGTGTTCATACCTTCGTCAATCTCATTACTGTTTGAACCCAAGCTTCATAGTTCCCTCCACAAAAAGGGATTGCTGGTAGCAGTGCATTTTTCATAACAAAATGGGGTGCTGGTATTCATATATTGATAAAAGTGCCGTGGGCGCCAGCACAAAATGGCTGCCATATGCAGCAAAAAAAGAATACTGTTGCAAAAAAAGCCCTTCTGGTAGAGAAATCGGGGGTTATGCTTAATTCACGCTTATAGGTGACTGGCTGTCATTCATTCCCATGGACACTCAAGGATAATATTGCAGCAGAGACAAAACCTCTCTACAAACCAAGACAATTGGGCTGAATTTCATCCACAATACCCCACTGTAGTTACACAAAGTCTCTGCAGAGACCCATTGCCCCATCACCAGAGTCTCGTGTTCTTATGACTACGCAATGTATACTATGCCTATTGTGATGGATGTTATGCACTAGTGTTGTACAGTAGTTTATATTGACTAATTCAGGATGCATTCTAGTGATAAAACACTCTTTCTTACTTTGATAATAGTCACTTGCAGTATACAAGACAGCATTAAAACATGTTTGTTTAACAAGCCTATCTAGACATGTAAGAAGTTAAATGTGTTTTAATCTGTTTTTTGTTGATTCTAGTTAGGTTTGCTTTAAGTTTTTCTAAAACACCTGTTTTTAACTGTCTTTTATTGATATTTTTTTGTAAACCACTTTGAGGTTTCGTTACAATCAAGTGGTTTACAACTTTTGTTAAAGAATAAAATAGTGCAATGCAATGAGGTTAGGTAAAGGCTACTGTAGATTATTGTTTTCTTAACAGGATATTCATGCCATTTTGCTTCCGCCTCAGTGGAAAGGAAAGATACAAAATATACATGGAAACTCACAAAAATAAATAAATTACTATATTCAGTTTAAGTAGATGCTTGTGAATCCTGGAACTGGGTCCGTCTCAAGTAGTAGGCAAAGAACTAATGCTGATTTTTCTCCTCACCCATCCCCCCTATTTTTCCACAGACAATTAAGGAATAGGTCACAATCACAAATCACGTGCCTTAGATCTCATACCAAGTGGTGTACATTTTATAAATTGCCTTCAGGTCTAGTGGTGAAAAACATCTGGAAACATCTTACTCATTTTTGTTGCCCGGCATAGAAAAGGAATACTTGATTTTGTTTTATTTGGTAAAAAAAATTACAGCTTACGGCTGCTGCATGTTAAGGTTGAGAAACAATACTATGTGATTGAAAAATTGCTGCAAGAGAGCTCCATATAAAATCTGTTTGGTTGCATTCTTGCTGCAAAATCTCATACTGCAGACAGAAGAAGTTAGGTCAGAACAATAGTTCCTGCGTGTAGAGGGTGGTATATAAATTCAATAAATAATAATAATAACAGTTCCTTCTGTTCTTGTCAGTTAAAAGGAGACAGGAAAATGGCTTGATGGTCCACGGAGACTAGGTTCTCCAATGTTTGCACCATTGTTGTCTTAAAGCAGACCAGTTATATGGGTATAGGCTTGAAAATGTTTCTTGTATATAAAAAGCAGATTTGCAGGTCTCTAGCTACTCTTAAGATGGCCATTTTGATGTATTTAATGCTCACCTTATAAGGACTAGACTGCAAGAGATAACTGCCTTATCCAGTGCAGTCAAAATTCCACAATAGTGCTCTTAGTGGCTTGTGACAGCAATAAGCCAGGCTTTTTAGAGACCAGGTGACCATTTGTGTTGTGATCTTTTGATAGCGAACTGCTTTTTATGTTCACATTCAGCTTTGTACTCCAAGCACGAGATCACAGCCTTAAACTCTTTAATCCAGAGAATATATAACACTCACTGACCTGAACTTTCAACAACTAATGTGACTTTGAATTTGTGCAGTACCTATAAAAAGATCTGAAAAGTGGGAGTGGAGTCATTATTTAGCTAGTTGGATTATTATTGTGGAATAACTAATAACTAATTCTTCAGTAGGTGTCAATACTGCAACCTAGGTGTGTATTAACCTCTGAAGACAACTTTGGGTTTGTTCCCTTTACGTTTCTGCTAAACACATCAGTATAGTGAGCAGCATTTTTTGCATGAAGATTATATATGGGAAGTGTTGTATGCAAATGCAAGAAGGTATCTCTCCCACCTTTTTAATGTTTAAACCAGCTTAAACTCAACCAAGCCAGAACAGACCAGCCTTAAAACCTCCTGAGTCATCTTAACTACAGTTTCAGGAAAGTGTGGCAATGTCAGTGTGAGGCATGGTGTCTGCAACTATGAGTGTATTTAAACAGACCCTTAAGGTGACACAAGTTTCTAGTGAAGGACAAATCAAGAGAGACTTTGTGAGTGACTTTATTCATTTTAAGTAGCTGAGGCTTGTAGTAGGGTGGGAGGCATGGCAAAATTAACTACACTTTGCTTCTATAGTAGAACCTTGTGTTATGTACTATCCCCCTTGTGAACACTGCGGGTTACGAGCTCCGCTAACCCGGAAGTAGATGCTCCCAGTTGCGGCCTTTGCCCCGGGATGCGAGCGGAAGTCGTGCGTCGGCAGCAGCAGGAGGTGCCATTAGTGAAAGCGTGCCTCATGTTATGAGCGGCTTTGGGTTACAAACGGACCTCTGGAATGGATTAAATTCGTAACCGGAGGTACCACTGTATTATTTAGTTAGAAATGAAACCACTTTGTGTTGAAAACTCATTATATATATCAGGGGTGGGGACTGAATCTGGCCAGCGGTCCAGGTCATTATTTCCCTTCCCCATGCGGATAAAATTTAGTAAGGGGACAGAGCCATTCACACAGCAAACACTTGACATCACGGTGATGCTGGGTAACTTTTTATTACCTGCAGGGGCCTTCAAAAGCCCATTTAAAAGTGCTGTTTTTGCCCTGCATTTTTAATAGGGCTTTGTGCCTGGACACCCTTTTTATATTGAGCTGGGCTTTCATCTGCCCCATGCCTGGTGCCTCATATGACAACCGATGTAGGGCAACCGGACATGACTTGGCTGAAATGGTGAAGCTTGGTAGATCTAATTAGGTCCCAGGGCTGGCAGTCCCCCATCATATATTTTATCATAGTAATGTTTATACCAAACTTGCAAGTTAGGCTATTTTTTTATTATCCCCTTTTAGTTCCTGTTTATTGCTTTCCTGGTTTGCCCAATAGTGCAGCAAGTGTGTTAGGCATACAGTGTGATCCATGATTGGGGAAACCCCTAGCCTGTGAGCTAAATAAGGTCAAGCAGGTGTCCTAATCTGGTGTGTGGAGTTGTTTCTCCCAAACAATCCTCCCCTGGCTGTAATACCATATACAATATCAGGTGGGAGGCAGGTGAAGCTGTGGCCCTCACTTGGAAGTTCATTTCCAAGTGACTTCTATTAGGAACACACTTCAGAGGTGTAAAAAAACCCCGTGCATGTCAGCGGAGCACATACAAGCCTGCGTTGCCTCTTTTTGTGAGGCATTTTGTCTTTATGATGTTTGGGGGATACTTCTGGGTTTCAACGTACAGTGGTACCTCGGGTTAAATACTTAATTGGTTCCAGAGGTCTGTTCTTAACCTGAAACTGTTCTTAAACCTGAAGCACCACTTTAGCTAATGGGGCCTCCTGCTGCCGCTGCGCCACCGGAGCATGATTTCTGTTCTCATCCTGAAGCAAAGTTCTTAACCCGAGGTACTATTTCTGGGTTAGCAGAGTCTGTAACCTGAAGCGTATGTAACCTGAAGCGTATATAACCCGAGGTACCACTGTACGTGCACATTATTCAGACATGCCTAAATTAGTCATTAGCTATAATCTGACATTATTATCCACCTGTCAAACTTGGCCTGCAGGGTTTGGGCAGATAAAGATCTTGGCACACCAGAGAGAAAAGGCTTCCCACTGCTGGAGTAGTTCATTGTTGCCCCAGAAGATGATTTGATGAGCTTTGGGGAGGTACTGGCACTGCACTGTTCAGTGGCTTGAATGAAGCAGTGGAGGAACAGGTGGGCAGACAAATAAGGAATAGAAACTCTTCCGTTATGAGCTGTTCTCAGCACACACTCACAAGAGATTTAGGATTTTTTGCTGGAGTCCGTGTGTGTGTTCATTATGAATATGTGTTCCTACCTGTAACTTCATGCCCAGCAAGAGGTTCACACATCAGAGGAATAAAGAAAGACTGGTTTATTGCATGAAATAAAAGGAGCATATATGAAATAAAAAAAGCCTCTGGCTGATGAACATCTTACACCCTTTTAAAATGTGTTTATGGGATGGGGGTTATTGGGTTTTTTGTAAAAAATTTTATCAGGTATTTTGTGTTTTTATATTTTTATGTTGAGAACATCCTCAAGATCTACGAATAAAGGATGGCATACAAATTTAATAGTTATAATTATAATAATGGATGCTGCTTCGGGCAGCAAGGCGACATATAAGTGAGTAGCAAATCATACTGTACATACCCACCTTGATCTTAAAGAGTAAAAAAAATCCCTAACCACACAAAAGCCTGAAGAATAGGCACAGCAATTTGCCACAAACTCACATTAAAAGTAGAGAGGAAAAGGGGAAGGTATCCCTAAGAGGAACCCAACTCAGGAATGAGAGATCTGTACCTTTTGCATGAGAGTTGAGCTCTCCCCATTGATTTACTGTACCAGCAAGGCTACAGCATCTCTCTCACTTGTTTCTTGGTCCATGGTCAGGTGATGCATGAAGCTGGTCCTTGAGAGTAAAGTCACAGTCCCATTAGAGCCTGTGAGCTACCCAGCAATTGCAAATCTGGAATTTTAAGTACAATTTTCTACCAATAGACCCTTATGGAGAGGGGAGGGGTCTTTCTGGATGAGTATTCCTTTGTACCATTGTTTACTTACTACAAGTTCCTGTCTGTCTATCATTTTGTTTACCTTACCCATTTTGAAATCTAAAGGTCATGATCCTCCTGCAAAACAACTGGTTATCTTGCATGTTTCCTCAACCATTTTTTTCCTGTTTGCTTTTTATTCGTTTTCTTACTTGATGAACAAACACACACAGTAAAATAGTAAAATGACAAAAACAACCAAAATGGAATACACACACACAACCATAAATCCATAAGTTCTTACATACGGATTTATGTCACCATATTCTTTAATCCCAATTCCTTTTGTTCTCTAATAGACTTTCGTCTGCCTCAACCCTGGTCTATTTTGTCTATTTGTTAAACTGCTCCTTTTATCCTTCCTTCATTTCCACAGTTTTCCACGTACCGTACTTGTAATCCATGTTGTGATTTGTGAAAATTAATCAAAGCAAATCCAGGTTTTGACTTGGGGACACTGGTTTTTTTTAGATAATCTCTGTAAATTTCCCATTCCTTTTGGAATTTTTGATTAGGCTGTCTCCTAATTGCAACCGTCATTTTTGCTAGTTTGAGATAATCAAATAATTTATCCTTCCATTCCTTTTTTGTTGGTATGATTTCACTTTTCCAATTTCTAGCTATTAATATTCTTTCTGCCGTTGTTGCATATAAGAATATTCTCTTTTTTTCATTTGGGATATCTGAATCTAAAATGCCCCAAAGGAAAGCTTCTGATTTCTTTATAAAGGTTTGCCTAAACATTTTTTTTAGCTCCTCATATATAATATCCCAGAAGTTCTTAATTTTTTTGCAACCCCATCACATGTTAAACAGTGTCCCTTCTGCCTGTTTACACCTCCAGCAAGTATTAGATTTTGCGTGCATGCGCAAACGGCGAAACCCGGAAGCAACCCTTTCCAGTACTTCCGGGTCTCCGCAAAACGTAACCTGAAAGAACATAACATGAGGTATGACTGTACCTTTGGTGGTGAGATGGAATTAATGAACTGATTTTTACATTAAGAATTAGGAGATCAGGATATGTACTCATGCCTTCCAGGTCATGTTTAAGATAAAGGTAGCTCAATGGGGCTCTCTCTTTATATCCACAGAAAAAGTTCAGATTCACACCCATTGTTACACTTGCTGCTCCCCTATGCTACAGGAAACACACACGAGTGCACTATTACATGCTGGCATGTATGCAGCAAACACTCCTTGTGTGTGTGTGTGTGTACACACACACTTACACTTAGTAGCAGTAACTATGCATGAATGCATGCAGCAGGAGCACATATGTTATCCTCTTGTACACATGGGATGTTGCTCCCATTTGGCCTAATTTCATACAGGTGGAGGAGCCTGGAAAGGGCAAGGGGGAAGCAAAAATGGAAGGAGGGGCAGGAAGCCCTCTGGCAAGTACAATCAGTCACTTTCTCTAGCATATTGTTAGGCAGGTAGGAAGGAAGAATGTGGGGTAAGCAGGGAGAAAGTGAGCTAACCTTGCCCCAACGTTGGCTCTGGCTTCTCCCACCATCAACATGCGACCCTTGATAGAGCAGGAACAGGGAACTTTTTTTTCCTAACTATTGACATTCAGTACTATAGTCTGCCCAAGTCATTGCTGGGTCATTTTCTCTTGGAGAAACAGGTTTCACTTGGTCTCAGTCTGACATTCAGACATGTTGCATAATTTGCCCTTAGATCAGTTGACAGTGATTAAAATGAGCATCGAAACTTGTAACTTTAGGAATCCACAGTGGATTTGCAAACCAGTGAAAGCGACAGGCCTGCATTATATTTGATTTAAAAAATACAACACATAATTTAAACATTCCAAATGAGGAATTGGTTGGCAGGGAGAGGAAATGTATGATCCTTGGACCTCAGTACAGAAACTCAGCCATTTTATTTAGAACTTTCTTTGCCAAATTATACCTCTCATCAAGTTGAGTCTTTGTGTCAGATTTCATACCAATATGACAAACTGTATTTGATTTTTAAGATTTTTATTATAAAACCTAAGAGTGTTGAAAAGCCAATACATCTTAAACTATAGGGCAACTTCCGCAGTTCTGTAATAAAACCCACTTTCAGGTTTCTGACTTTTGTCACACTCCAGCATGACCAAGAAAGGGTGCCTGTGGTGGGGCTGTACAGATAGGGGTACAGCTCATTCTTGTTGCCCCACTTTCTGCGTTGAAATGAAAATGTCTGACTGCCAGTAAGGCGTCCTTTCATTATATGGGCCCTTTCACCACCCTACCCCCACCTTAGTATTAAATCCTTGAGATATTTCATACTAGGTTTGGCATGTATGGTTTATGGAAATGATTACATTCTCCTTACATTACATTACATTCTCCTCCCTCTTCTCTTCTCCCTCCCTCTATGGTATGTGAGATTATCAGTGAAGGCATTTTTAGTAGTGTTACTAATCTTCCCGATGTTGCCATATTTTGCTGTAGAACTAAGTAAATATGTGTTGCTTGCCAATCTTAAAGCAACCAAACAGCCTAAGTAGGCCCTGGATCCTAAAAGGATACTGTCAAACATTATTTATATATGAAAAATAAGTGATTGATGAAACAGTTGTATCAAAGACAGTTTAGTTAAATGTTTCAGCTTTCATCTTCCTCAGTAACACAGTTGGGATTTCAAATAGATGCTGTAAGCCAAGGTGACAGTTTTAAGAACACTCAGGATGTAATCATTCTGAGCAGTGTGGCATGTGCAAAATTGAAGTCTAGATTGAAATGGATTGAGATTAAATTGATCACATGCATTACTCGTTGTATACAAATAAATAGTAGTAAATGAGAAAGATAGAAACCTTTTTGTGTGCTAAATTTCTTTCTTTAATTTTCTAGACATTCCTTTCAAAGGAGACCTGACGTCTGTGGGACTAGTTCAAGATGTGTAGTTCAGTTGCTCCCAGGCTCTGGTTTTTAACGGATCGTCGTATTAGGGAAGACTACCCTCAACAACAAATCCTGAGAGCACTCAAGGCCAAATGTTGTGAAGAGGACCTGGACTTCCGAGCTTTGGTGATGGATGAAGTGGTCCTGACCATTGAGCAAGGAAACCTTGGTAAGAATAAAGGTTGTATGGAAAGGTGACAGTTGGGAGGACATGGTGTATCAAGCAAGTATGCCTCTGATTGCCACCTGCTGATAATTACAATTGTGAAGAGTGAGATGGCACTCAGGTCCTGTTTTCAGACCTCGTGGGGATCTGGTTGGCCACTGTGAGAACAAGATACAGTGGTACCTCGGGTTAAGTACTTAATTAATTCCGGAGGTCCATTCTTAACCTGAAACTGTTCTTAACCTGAAGCACCACGTTAGCTAATGGGGCATCCTGCTGCTGCTGCGTCACCAGAGTACGATTTCTGTTCTCATCCTGAAGCAAATTTCTTAACCCTATGTAATATTTATGGGTTAGTGGAGTCTGTAACCTGAAGTGTATGTAACCCGAGGTACCACTGTACTAGACTAGATGGGCCATTGGCCTGATATTTCAGGCACTAATGCCTTTGCCTGTGAGCTGTTAAATTATAAATGCCAAAAAGCAAAACAGAGAAAAGTTTGTGTTTCATTTCAAATTGTGTTGTCGTATTTTTCTGCCTGAGTGCTGTTTCAAGGCTGAGCGTCAACTCTTTAAAAATTAGTGGCTTAAGCACAGCCTCCATTGCCAATGCTTTGGGGGTTTAAGAGAGATTATTTGCCCCAATCTGCCATGTGTACAGTCAGGTTGTCAAGTGCTCTAGAGGCCCTCTGAGTACTGAGTGTTGGGTGGAAGCAGTCGCAGAGATTAAAGCTTCACTCACTGCAAAGGCTTTGCATGTACTCCCTGATATTGCTACACATTAATTTTAAAATTGAGGCTGAGACATAGACTTCCATGCGACTCTACACCAGGGTGGATTGTGTCCCTTTTCCCACTGCTGCACCTGCAGAATTCTTAGTAGCAGATAAAAATTTGCTGGAACTCGATCATGCCACCATTGTCTACAGAGACTTTCACAGTACAAATAACTTAGGTTTCCAATTCTGTTCTGACTCCTGTGATTCTTATGGTAACATTTCCAAAGTCCATGGGCATGGCTCTACTCCAGCCCAATTGTTTTATGAGAAAGGATGAGGACTTTACTATGCAGACCTTCAGCTTGGATATGAACTTCAACTCTGACTTCTTTATACGTAACATAGCAGGGTTGGGCAGCCACAGGGGCCTCCCTGTCAGCCCCACAGCATCATTACTTGTCTCACCTCTCCTCTACTACAGTTAGGCTTGCAAAAACCCTTTTGTTTGAGAAAATATGAGGTTTGGGGTTGTTTTTTGCAAGCCTAATTGCCATAGGGCTAATCAGGAAGGGGGATTGCAGTTGATGAGGGAAGTGTTAAACTCTCCCTGCAAACCCCCTCCTCACTGAAAATGCCTTCCTTGCTGCAATTTGGGTTGGAAGAAGTAAGCTTAATTGTTTGTGGGTAGGTAGGTTTGTAATTCAAACACAGTTTGCGGTTCACATGATGATGTCCTCCTTGCTGCACTTCGGAGATGTGGTGTCTTGTTTCTGTTACCCTGAGCTCTTGGAAGGGACATCAGGATCATCCCGGTACCCCTTTTCCTTCACCATGTTCCTGAAGAAATCAGGAAGATCATGCTCCCCAGAGGTGCCTAGGGCACCAACTGCTGTGAGCAACTTTGTCATCCACTGTTCCACACAGCTTTAAAATGGGAGTAGGCATCTACAAAATAATAAAATGGTAATATAGGAAAGAAGCTTTTATTACAGAACCACTTAGATACAAGCAGAGTTTATTTGCTAAAAATGGTTTTGTGGATGAAATGGCATAATTAGGGAGTGGCTTTGTAAAGATGGTGACATTGTAGGACAATTGTAAATAAGAGGCGTTCATTTGATTCCTGCATTACAGGGGTTTGGACTAGATGACCCTTGGGTCCCTTCCAACTCTACGATTCTTTGTACAAAGTAAACAGGCCTTTGCTATGTGAACCTAGAGCTGAGCAGCTGCCCCTTTACAGCCGTTGCAGTTGCATGGCAAATTGTCACCACCTGGGGGTATTTCCAGTCAGTCACTGCAGTGAAGAATGTGCTTGTGGCAAGGTTGCTTAGACAGGGGAGGATAAAGGACAGCTGAAGAGGAAGAAGAATCTTGTGTGACAGGCTTGCCAGATTACAAAATGGATGGATGGCTAATGAATTGAACCTGGAGCTCTGGAATGAAGTGGAGAAGACAGTTGGGAGATGGTCTTGCATAATTGTATTCTCCATATAATCTCTACTGCCTAATCGGTTTTACTATCTTTTAAATGTGTGTTGAAATTTAGAAAATATTAAATACACATGTATTTGTGGCTGTAGTGGCCAGGGATTGTTCCTGTGCTTGTCTCTCCTACAGGGAGATTTGATGTTTGTACATGGAACTGCATTCAAAACTCCCATTGTTCTAGGCACATTTTGCAACAGGGAATTTGATTAGTGAGAGCAGTTTCTGAGCTTTGGGCACAGTGCTGCACCTAAAATTTCAGATTAAAACTGCCTCCCCACTTCCAGCTACTCTCTGAAGATTGGAGAAGGGACCGTCTTAAGAATATTAGTGGGGTGGGCAGGAGAAGGGCTAGACCATATGAAAAGTGACATAATATTTTAGCTGCAGTTCATTCATTTTCAGCTTTGTATTTTTATTATTAAAAAGTGCGCCTAGACATTTTGTTGTTGTACCCATAACCTAGGTTTAATGTGCCATTTAGCTCCTAGCTTTCATATCTCTGTTTCTAACACTGGCATGGAATGGTCACAGCTGTGGTGTGGCAGGAGGGCAGGCATTACAATTGATGCACCTTGGAGTAATTCAAGTCTGCTATGCAAGCAAAACAGGACAATTTCAGTTTTACTGTTAATATAGCAAAGAGTTCACCACCTCAAATCTTCTTGCAGCAGTATAGTATAGATGGTCCTGCATGTTGTTATCTGGCCAACTTGTACAATCTCATACTAATTTTTTTGTCAGTGAAATACAGTAAAAGTAATCTGCCAAAGGTTTGTTTGAGAGAACAAGTTTGTATGTCTGACTCAAGTGAGTTTTATGAATGAGTAGAGAGTTGAATTTACGCTTCCCTGGTCTAAGTCAAAACAGTCTATCTGTCAAACCAAACGTGACACTCTCAAGGCAGAGGCCAGAGCTTAGTGATTGAGTTTCCTGGTTCAGTCCCTGGCATCTTGCATTAAATTATCTCAGGAAGCAGAGCTATATGTTCAAATTTCTAGAGGTACTATTTGCATGTGAAAGCACTAAATTACAACAATGGAAACAGGTTTCCTACTCTAGCAACTCTGATTGTGTTCCTGCACCATGCAGAAAACTCATTTTCAAAAATATCTTGATTTCACACCCACCCAGAAAGTCTTAAGTTATTTTATGCAAGACAGCTGAGTTCTATAATTTGCCAACTACTTTTGCTCTCAACCCTTGCATATATCTGCTTATATGAACTAGCTGAAGTGTGTTGATTGGGTGGGCCTATGGGGTGATAAATAATCTATATTTCATCAAGCTTGTCTGTAGCGCCATAACCTTCTTGAGCACCTTGCTCAAGAAGTGGGTATTTGCAGCTGCACAATATCTTCAGGATCCAGGGGAGGGCCTCTTAAGGTGGGGACACACACCGCAATCTCTTTCATGGTGACAGGCACGATTATCAGACCCTCTCCCTCAAAGATGCATTTTGATCTATTTCAATCCAGCTTTATTCCCACTTTTGGCACCAATATAGCTTCGGTTACTCCAATTGATGACTTGTATCAAGGGAGAGATGAGGGACGTGCAACCCTATTAATCCTGCTCTTTCTCTCAGCAGCTTTTGATAACATTGACTATGGTCTTTTTCTGGAGTGACTCTGCAGGTTGTGGGTTGGGGCCTTGATAACACAGTGGTTTTGCTTCTGCCTTCTTGGTCATTTTCATAGAGTAGCAGTGGGTAATATTTGATTGACCCCGTTGCTGGGTCCTTTGAAACATTGTAAGGCTCTATCCTGCCTCCCATGCTGTTTAACAACTATATGAAGTTGTTGGGGGGCAGCTATTGGGGTTTTACAGGCCAGTGCCATCAGCATTCTGATGACACTAAGTTCTACCTCTCTATACCATCCAATCCATATGAAATTTGGTGTTGGTGTTGAACCAGTGCCTGGAGGCAATAATTTTATTGAATTTAACTTCTTCTTTTTAAAGTAGTAGTGTTACTATTATTTACCATCTTGATTGTTTATGTGATTCTTTGATATTGTTTTGTTTTGATATAAATCACTTTGAGGGGAGGTCATGATTTGACAAAAAGCTGTATGTAAGAATGCTAAATATTTATTTATTTATTTATTTATTTAGCAGCTTCCTACCTACCTCAGAGCACATCACCTCCAGTATTTCTGCACCTATCATAAAATTATTTTATTATTTATCTTTGGGTGCACTTCCTTTTAAATATTGTTAATGGGAATATTTTTGGGGATCCAAACACAGACTTTGAAGCTGAAATTAATAGTTTTTAATATTTGATTCCAAACAAATCTAGTTATAGGGGTAGGTAACCTGTGGCTCTCTAAATGTTGTTGGTATCCAGCACCCAGAATCCTTGATGCTGACTAAGGCTAATAGGAGTTGGCATCCACCATCTGGAGAGACAAAAGCTAGCAACTCCTCTGTTTCAGTATAAACACAGGACCACCAATAATGGTCAAAACACTTTTTTTTCCACACTTCCAGCAATAAATCAAGTTTTATTGATTGTTTAAATATTAATCTGTAAATTGCTTTGAGGTTTGTTTGTTTTACAATCAAGCAGTATATAAATTTTATGAAATAAATAAATTGTTGTATTTATTTTCATTGTGATAACATCTTAAATCAGTATTCCTCTAGTGTAGAATCTATTCTATATTTATTAATTTCCCCCATAAATAATTCCGTTATCCCCTGGAAATTTCTCTTGTGCCTTTTGTTGTCCACTTTTTCAAATATGCTGGGCAACTTGTTTTTTTACATACAACAGCAAGTGATATTTGAAAAGTGCTTTCTGTGGATTATGACAAAGATGCATTTAAAACATATTGACTCTTAGTTTTCGTATTACGCTACTTCTAATAAAGTCTGATTCATAAATACTTTTAATTGTGATCTTATTTCTCCCATTTTCTGTTGAAAGGATTTTATTTGTTCTTTTATCCAGTCTTTATATAAATAATAAAGGTGATTGTACTAGACAGAATACTTTCCTGTACAGGCAATGGCCGATTTAGGTGTGTCCAAATTTCTCGCAATCATGTGCACATGGCGTCAAACCTCGAAGTAACCCCTAAACATTATAAAGATTTCACAAAAAGGGGCGGGAGGCAGAGGGGGCTTACAAAGTTAAGGGAGCGATCCTGAGCACAAGAAACTAGTATAAATTACCTCATCTTCTATTAAGCCAACATATAGTATGTCAGATCCAGAGTTCGTTCAGGATTCTTAGGTGGAGAGAAATGCTATCTAGGCTGGGCCCATTGTGGTGAAATGGGAAAAAAACTACAGGAGAGCCAGCTTAGCCAGCATCACCATGGGAACTGTGGCCTTCTGTTGATGCACAGAGAGTGTTTTTGGGCCCCGTAATCAGATGCAAAGGAATTGTAAGGCTGCTCACATATAGCCCATGGGTAGCATCTTGGCAATCACAAGCACAGGAATGCAAACAAACGAGATAAAGTGCACATGGTGTTCCCAGTAGTGCCTAGTGCAGCAGCCAGTCAACACGACGTGTATTCAGTTACACCAATTTCCCAGCTACAGGTACCAACCAAGCAACACAACACGACCAGGGAAGGACCAGGTCACAGAGATCACCATCACACCCTGCTTCTCAAGGCACGCACACCTGGCAAACATCCACGCAGGCTATTGTAGGCCCCCACCCACCCAAAAACATTTATACGCAGGGAGATGTGACTGGGCAGTTACCAAAAGTACCCCAGAGCCAAAAATACCCACAGCCAAAGGCTCAGCAGAAGCCACAATAGGCCAGGAAGCACATGTGTACCTTGCAACAGGCTTGCAGGCAGGCGGGGGCTGGTGATAGGATCTTCCCTGAGGATAGGCAGCAGGTGCCGCCGCCGCCTCCTCTTTGCCACAGCAAATGCTGTCTCCCCCCATCCCACTCAGGCAGCCACTGTAGCCGGCCTCTATACACACACACTGTGCATCTGATCAGAAACGTGAGGGGCAATTCCTGAGTCCCCACAACAGCCATGTCCTGGCAGATACAGAAGACACTGACAGAAGATCTCCATCTTACCACAGGTGGCAGCAATACCCCTATTCATAAGCTTTGAACACCATGTTCAGACTTCACCATTGCCTGTAACTGCATTGCCACCTCCCAGAGTGTGCACCACAGTTGAGGCCGTGTCAGCATCCTACCAAAGATCTCCAGCTTTGCAACACTCGTCTCTTGCCTGAGCCCACAGCACTGCCACTGTCGGAGGATGAGCCATCTGCCTGCCATAGCCCTGAAACCGAGCTCTTTACAAGAAGACTGGGAAGTAGGCAATGTTACACTGATCTCTAAAAAGGGATTGGACTTTCAAGGAAGGGACACAGGGGACTGAACGTCTTTTGTTGATAGGTTGCTGATGGAGATAATTGTGTGGTGATTGATGGAAGCCGGGCATAAATCTTGGTTATTGAATTTGCTCTAGAGATAAGAATGAACAGAGGGGATTAACCTCTGATGCTATGAAAAAGCTGTTTTCTACGTAGAGATGATGAAGAAGAAGAGTTTGGATTTGATATCCCGCCTTTCACTCCCTTTAAGGAGTCTCAAAGCGGCTAACATTCTCCTTTCCCTTCCTCCCCCACAACAAACACCCTGTGAGGTGAGTGGGGCTGAGAGACATCAAAGAAGTGTGACTGGCCCAAGGTCACCCAACAGCTGCATGTGGAGGAGCGGGGAATCGAACCCGGTTCACCAGATTACGAGTCCACTGCTCTTAACCACTACACCACACTGGAGAAGTCGGCTCCTGGGAACCCCGATGGGGGTGAACAACATCAACATCTTGCCCAAAAGCCACGTTAAGAGCCTGGATGGGAACGGAATCTGCAAAAGTATCCCTTTCTCTAATTATCTCTTCCTGCTGGGACTTGGGGTCAATTACCCCAGAGCTATGGAACTTTATTCCAACACATGATCGTGGCAGCAAGACTTTGATATGTGCAAAGATGGAAAGACTCATATTCACGAACAGTGGAAGGATGGTTGTTAACATTACTGGACTTAGCCAAGATGGCGAAACTGACATGCTTAATCAGAGAAAAAAGACTTCTAACACATTGGATTGAAAACCTCTTACAGATTTTTTGCACGATAAAATGAATTAATGGAATTTGGGCTTGAAGACTGAAGATAATGTTGGTTTATAGAAAGTGGTTTTGTTAGGTGTAATACTGGAATGGATGAGTTGAATAATGTTTACAAATAGTTGATAGACTAATCAGAAGTTATTTATTTTTCTTTCCTTCTTCTCCCATTGTTTCTTTTCTTTTTCTTTTATCTCCCTCCCCCTTTTGTGGTTTGTGTTTTTATATAACTTTCTAAAATCAATTAGAAAAAATAATTTTGTGGGATCTCTTTGTTTCTGAATCTGAAACTAATTTATATTTGGCCTGCTTCAGTTACTAAAATGTATTTTCAGGACACAAAAGCCAAAAAGAATGGATTACAGCTAATGAGGAATTTTGCCATAGAACTCAATAGGGCATTGATTCAATTCAGTGCTGATTCCCAAGTTGGCCTTAGCCTGAGAGGTCTCATGTTTTTAATCATGGTGTTAAAATGACCACTTTGAAACAATACAAAGCCATGTAGCCCTTAGTGCACCCTCAGATTTTTATTTTTAGCACAGCAACATATTGCTGTAAACTCCAGTTTCTTGTGGCCTTGACCTTCCCTGCACAGAACTGGCTGTCAAGTGCTTTTAAACTATTCTTTAAGATTATTGCTGCTCTTTCATTCTGAAGTACTTAAAAGTATTTCCAGAGTATTAGAAATACATATTTGTTAAAGAGTTAATGTGTGTCTAGAAGACTGATAGAGGGAAACTTCTCTTCCTCTTTTTTATAACTCAAGAACTCAGGGCTATTTAATGAAGCTGATAGCGGGAGAATCAAGACAGACAAAAGGAAGTAATACTTCACTCGGTGCATGTTAATTTAACATGCAACCCTGAACCCTGAAAATGCCCCATATTAGTTATTCATTTGGGTTTCTACTCCTGCCTTTTTAAAAAAACCTCTCCTGTCACAGGTCAGGCGCTAGATTCTATGAGGCTCTGAAAGTAAGCAAATCTTTTGAATTGGAGGAAGTAAGAGGTCTATTCTCAACTGCTAAGCTGGATTCTTCTTTTGCCCCACCAAACTTTATCAAATCTGAGGTCAATTTGTAGGATTGTCTATCTATTTATCTACCAGGACTTCACCATAAGCAGCAACCTTCATCAGCACGGAGTTGGACAGGCTTCTTGGCAAGGCAGCTACAGTGATGGCTCATCACTCCAAAAGGGAGAATGTAATGCTAACGGCCAATAGCAAGATGAAGGTCTACCAGGCTTGTGTGTTGAGCACACTGCTTTCTGGTAGTGAGACATGGGCAACTTACGCCCACCAGGAGCAACACCTCAGCGCTTTCCACATGAACTGCATCGGGAAGATTTTGGGTGTCACCTGGCAAGACAGACTCAAACAAAGATATGCTCTCCCAAGCCCACATTTCCATCATGTCTGCACTCCTGTCTCAGTAACATCAGGCAGCTAATTGCTTGGAGTTAATTAGATTGGCTGCATGTATAATTGCTTTTACAGAATTAAGGCCTAGCGTTTTACTCTCTACCTTTCTGGATGGCTGCTGTAAGAAATTACCTTTGGAACAGCATTTCTGTGTCTTTGTAAAATGGTTATAGATGACATTGTTCACCACATTACTCAATGTCCTCTGTAGAAAGATCCTTGTGAAAACTATCTGTCTTAGTTTAGCTGCTGGGATTTTTTTGTTACCTCAAGTAAGTTTGTGTGCTTTTTGCTGTAGGAAAATAAAAATTAAGTTACCATGTGTGTTTCTTTATTTGAGTTGGCTGCCAGGAAATTAAGAAACACATTTGTGACTCAACTCTGAATGTCTTTTTTTCTTTGTTATGGCTTAGAGCTAAACAAATAAAATTGTTTTTACAAACTGCAAACCAGCATGTCTGGGAAACAGCTAGATAGAATTTGGAGGCACTAAATCTGAAAATTCTTACGTGGACAAAAGGTGTGCAAACACACAATCAATGACCTGCATATGTAGTAATGCCATAGTGTGGATGCAGCCTACAAAAGAAACAAAATTGATTACAACGCTAAAAATATTTTAAAAATTCTAAATGTAAAAAATCAACAGCAGAGGAATTTTGTGCATATTGTCAAATGTAGCTCGAAATGTAGCTTCTATCCTGTACCTTTGCTTATAGCAATGGTAGTCTGGTGATTGACAGCTGCTTCTAATAGACAAACTGAAATAAACATTCATTTTTTCCAAAATGGCAGATTCTGTTTTTCATCTGGGGGAGTTGTCTTGTATTTTTAGAAATAGAAGCTAATCACTAGTGTATCTCAGTAGAGGTGACTCAATTTTACTGCTTCTTGGACTATATTTCTGAAACTAACAAAAGGCAGTAACCTAAGTCGGTTCATTTAAACGGATTAACCCTGACTAACTTCGGATTTATGCTGCAAATGTGACATTATGCTAAATTATCAGTGTTAACAGTTACATTTCTGAAATTCTGTGGAAGATGTAAGTGGCTTTTCCATTTCCTTTCAATGCAATATTGTGCAAATTTTCACAACCTTGATTGCGTAAAATAACTTGATATTGATGAGATGGCCAAACCAATGTTCAGACTGTTTACAGCAAAAACTAACAAGCACTTTGTCTGAATGCTGCTTAAACAAAGGGATGATTTTTTTCTGTGACTCTTTAGAGATGTGGTAGTGGTAGCTACTCCCCCCAATGCTTTTGAGGGTTTTTTCTGGGAGTTCATTTCGCTGCAGTACATGCAGAGTTGAGAATGGTCTTGGAAATATTGCGGGTATTACTTGAGATTTAGGAGAGGATGCATGGCAGACTAGACACCCTTGATAACACCAGTCATCTTTCTGTCAAATTGGAACAATCCTCTAGCACGAGTAAGAGATCATGATAGGCTCCTTCATTGGAATCTAGTTTGTAAATACCCTGTTTTGGTTAGTGACAGTGCTTGAGAATTTGATCTGAAATGATGTGCATCTCTCTTTGTAACCACACTTCTTTACAAGCACAAGTCAGCTGCAATGCGGCAGTGCTCGCTTGCAGCTAATGAAGTGTGCTGAGGCAGTGTCTTGTCGACTACTGCTCTTTCGATAAAATTATGAGGTCAGGATTGGGGAAGGGGAAGGGACAGCACAGCACATGAACCTGCTTAGTTTACTGCCTTCTGTAAATGTGGAGGTTGAAAAATGTCCAGTGGGGGCAGGGCAGGCAGCATCCTAAGCCATGTACAGCTAAGGTTGCTAAGGCATTGTATACTCCAGCTACATACTCAGGTTTGAAAGGTATCTTAGGTGCCAAGAGAACAGGAGATACCAGAATAAATTATTCCAGGTTGCTGGGGTGGGGGGGAGAGAGCAACCACTGTGTATATATCACCCCCTCTTGAGTACAAGCAGGGCACTAAATTAAGGGAGCTTCCCAAATTTGTCCTGCCTGAGAGCAGGTAACAGGCTTAATTGGAGTGCCTACTACAGTTTATAAAAAAAATACTGTACATTAAAAAACATTTTGTGTTTAGTTTTCTATTGCCTTTTCCTTAGCTCCAGGGGGGGAATCCCCCACAAGAAAAAGGAGAATGCCTTGCATGGCACCATTGTTATTTTTCCTTTCCCCTATGACTGGAGGAAGCACTTGGAGGAGGCATAAGTTAAATTGCCAAGACTGATTTCTTCCTCTCTTCTCTCTCCCTCATTTCCTAGGAACAACCAGTCACAGGCTCCTCCCCATTGGGGAAGGTGTATTCCTGAGACAGAAATCAAACACCAAATCAGCCTCGCTTTTCTCCCCACACTTCCACTAGGGCTTGGGAACACATAGTTCAAAATGGCAGATGTTCTTCTCTGTTGAGGGCAGAGAAGGAGAAGGCAGCTGGGATGGCTTTGTTTCCCTGTCACTTCATAACTTCACAGAACCTGTGGGTGCTGCCTTGATGATGGGGCCCAGGGACTCTATAGTGGCAATCACGCATGTGCAGTTGAATAGCTAACCTTTTGTTGGACTCAAAAAGTCAGGGATGAAGGGAGTTGTAGTTCCACAACTTTGGCAGGCCCACAGGTTAGCCATTCCTGGTCTAGGGGCTGAGGCATGTGTGTTAGCCCCAATGTTGTTGACCCACTTCTTTCTGAAATGATTCATATAATGTAAAGTGTGTGTCCCCTCTCTTTTTTTAATGGATTGTTCTTTACAGGGGATTTAAAGTCAAAATGGCCTCCCAGGCTAGCAATATTGTTTTCTTTCTCCCCTGCTGTCTTAAAAAATATATATATATATATAAAATCTGCCCTTTTTGTTAAGGAATCTGATCCAAAATAAGGCACAAACCAATTCTCAGTCATGCATGGAGTTATGTTGAGTTGCAGGTTGGTTTTGCTGCAAGACACTTAATATGACTGCCTCTCTGGAAACTCAAAAATAAAGACATCTGCTTACTGGCAGAAGATCATGGGGAAAGTGTTCCACCATTGTAAAAGTAGGGTGTGGTTTCTTGGCTGAAAAAAGGAGACTGAAAAGATGATAAACTTTTAAGTTAACAATTTGGAGTATTCTGGAGCATTAGTGATGGATCAGTAGTGTGTATCTGTGGCTAATTCCATCATTCTTGTCAAATGGATTATTAAAATGCTTTTGTTACCTAGAGCTGGCATTCTTTTATTTACTTTTTGTGGGAAGGGGAGGATTGGCCCTTGGTTTTCTTATCAGATTCTCATTCATTCCTTCATTTATTATTGCTGCAGGTCTTCGAGTCAACGGGGAACTCATCACTGCTTACCCACAGGTAGTGGTGGTGCGTGTGCCAACACCATGGGTCCAAAGTGACAGTGACATTACAGTTCTTCGCCATCTGGAGAAGATGGGCTGCCGGCTCATGAATCGTCCCCAAGCCATACTTAATTGTGTCAATAAGTTCTGGACTTTCCAGGAGCTAGCTGGCCATGGTGTGCCTCTTCCAGACACCTTTTCCTATGGTAAGCCACCTAGATTAAAATAATGCTATTGTCCATAGTGACCATGTACCTGGAGCAAGTGAGATCCTTACTAAAACTCTGAATGGTTTGGAGAAATTTGAAAGAATCAAAAAAAGAATCAAAACTCTACAACTTGACTAGTGACAAATTGCCAAGTACAAATAAGAATAGAGTTGGGCCTCCTGTCCTTAAACAGGTATTAGTGTGTCCACTTCTGAAGAAGCTCCCTCTGGGCCTTGTGGTCTATAATAAGTACTGCCTGGTCATAAATACTCCATTCTTGGGTAAGGTGGTTGAGTGATAGCAGAACAGTTGCAGGAGCTCTGGAGGATTATCTGGATCTGTTTCAATCTGGATTCTGGCAGTTTTAGAACTGAGAGTGTGACCCTGTATCTAGTTCTCTATGTGAGCGACTTGTGATACCGTTGACAATGGAATCCTTCTTGACCAACCATGGGGACACTGTTTTATTGTGGTTCTGCTCCTACCTGCAGGGATGTGTCCAGGGGATAACATTGGGAGATGGGGTTTTGGCCCTGTGATCCTTGCACTGGAGTATTCTATATTGGAAGTATTCTATATTATAGAATACTATATCTCTAGTATTCTATATTGGAAGACATTTTGGGGCAAAGTTTCATCAGTACACTGATGACATGCAGCTCTGTTTCTCCATAACACCTGAGTCAGGAGAGACTGCAATATCACAGCCTCTGCCTGGGTGCAGTGGTGGACGGGGTGAAGACCAGTAAATGCATTTGAACACTGGGATTTTTAAATTTCAGCAGGTATTTTAAGTAAGTTTTGTATTTAATGGTTAATTTGAATTGATATCTAAGTGGTATGTAAACAAAATGAATGAATGAGGAATAGGCATGTTGGTTTTTTTAATTAATGCACTGCTGATAGGTACCGTTCCCCCTCTGCTTTTTTATCTTTTGTTGCTTTTACTTATGGAAGCTTAGCAACAGTATGTTCTTATAATGGTGACCATCCTAGAAACATTTTCTGCCTGATAAATATGTAGCTAAACAAACTCCTATGCATTACATCATATTTTGTGGTCCTTGTTGAGGCATAGGGCTATTAATGGGGGTTAACAACACAAGTTACCTTACTGTTCATTCTGCTTTTTCACAGCCCCTCAGCAGGCCAGCTGCTGCTTTTCTAGGTCTGGGTAGTTAGGAGTTAATGTTCAGGATGATAGATGTGTCCATCAGACTGTATTTAAGAATTCAGTCTGTGGAGGGCTAGAAATATGTTTTTCTTAGTGTGTATACAAGGACCTGGACTCAGACTTCTCTCTTCCCCTCAAGTGCCAGATGGTTAAAATGTAGGGCTGCCAAGAGAAGCAAGATGTCCTACAGCGCACGTATTCCTCTGAACAAGGAAAATGCAGAGCTGATTCTGGCTTGTTCTGCTAGCTTCTAATCAGGTTTTTAGTGCCTGTGCCTCTAAGCCTTGTTTTCCCATTTACTACCCTGCTGACACCTAATTTTCCTCCTATGATTCCATAGCTCTTCTGTTACAGGGAGAAGGATGCATTAATTGAAGGATGGGAGGCAGTTTGTCTTATATGAACCTCTGGCATAGGCCTCTTTGGTTATGTGTCAGGTGCTTCTCTGGCCTGTGAATGGCAAATGTAGCAGGGGTTTCTTGAGAACAGCTTCCTCACAGCCAGGGTGGGGAACTTCAGGCCCGGGATGAGTGTCAAATGTGGCTCTCCAAGCTTCTTTTTCTAGACGCCGGGACTATCTAGGGCTAGGCCCCTCATCATCCATACTGTGTGCCATCCTTGCATACTTTTGCCTCCCTGGAATGCGTTCCTGAACTGTGACAGGTCTTACCTTGGTGAAGGACGGGGGGGGGGGGGGGAGTGTGCAGGTAAACTTTTGACTTTCCTGTAGCATGAGTCTAATCCACAGTACAAATCACTTTTGTTTGGCTCACTTTTTTGGCTCTGGCCTTGCTCACTACTTGACGTGCAGCCCTTGGAAGTTTGCCCATGGGGGAATGTGGTCCCCAAGACTGAAAAAGGTTTCCCACACCCGTACTAAGCATTCAGTTTCTGGCCTGGAAAGGAGCTTGGCGCTTCAGAATACTCGTCTCTGGTTGCTTGATGAAAGAGGGAAATGAAGGGAGATAGTAGAACAAGGCTTTAAATGTTTGGTCTTCTTAGAAGGCTAGAGTTCATAAGATGGTAGCGATCTGTAGCATATTTTCAGCTGAAGAAAGAACAGGCTGTGATTTAATCCAATAACTCAGGGCTGTTACTCACTGGATATTTTATACGCAAGTACCTGAGTAAACAATGCCTGGACTTTGCACCGTGTGTGATCATCACTTTTTACGGCAAGATGCATAGAATTGGTGGCGGCGAAAAATGTGTGCACAGGGAGAATTTCCAGTCTGGGGCCTATCACAGGAAGGGGTCTTTGTCATGGCCACCAGCTAAATAGACTTCACTGGCAGGTGCAGAAGCAGAGTCTCAGAGGCATCTCTTAATATCCAGGCAGGTTCATATGGATGTAGGCAGTCCTTTGAACAACTCTGTCCCAAATGACTTAGGACTCTTAAGGTCAGAACTAGCACTTTCAGTTGGACTGGGAGGTGTACCAATAACCAGTGTAACTGGTACAGAATTGAAGTTATGTGCTCCAGTCGCCTTGCTCCCACCAGAAACCAAGCAGCAACATTCCACACCATTTGGGATTTCCGGACCGATTTAACGGTAGCCATATTTAAGGCACCACATCTGAGGAGGCCGTATCCCTGATTACCACATGCCTAATTTCAAAGGGCAGGCAATCAGAAGAAGGGCCTCGGATGAAGAATGAAGGGTTGAAGCCGGTTTGTGTGAGAGAAGACCTTCCTTCAAGAAGCAACGCCCCATGTAGGGTTTTGTAAAGAATGAGCAACACTTGAATTGTGTTCGGAAATGGAGTGGCAGGCAGTGCAGCTCTTGTAAGCTCTGATGAGATCTATAGCCAGTCCTAGTTAGTAACACAGCAGCTGTGTTGTGAGTTTACTTAAGTTTCTGGGAAATCACCAAAGGCAGCCCACATTGTATTGGTGCAGTCAAGCAGTTATTAGGGCATGGATCACTGTGGCCAAGCTGTATTTGTTGAGGAGCAGTTGCAGCTTGCCTATCAGCCCTAGTTGGTACAAGACACTGCATGCTGTGGATATCATTTGCACTTCTAATGAAATCTGAATTGATCAGTGCCCTCAGGAAGCAAATTGATAATTGAAATTCTTTCAATAAAATATAAATACTAAAAATACAAAAAAGAAGCA
Source organism: Podarcis erhardii (assembly GCF_964252035.2). Lineage (NCBI taxonomy): Eukaryota > Metazoa > Chordata > Lepidosauria > Squamata > Lacertidae > Podarcis > Podarcis erhardii. The sequence continues at coordinate 9,890,209 of NC_138515.1, read as the reverse complement.
AATTGGATCTTTTGGGAGAAATTCATTCCCATGCAGAGCAGCTTGGACACTCCCTCACATGAGGCCTGTGATTGTTTCTACAGTACTATAATTGTAAACTTTTTAAAATTGAGGAAAGAAAAGGCATCATATGATGACGATTTGATATTAGAAAGTCACATTTTAACCAACATGTAAATTAATAGGAAATTCTATTCAGCATATGGCCAGAATAGATAACCTCTGTAGATTCTGATGTGAAAATGAACAATCTGGGTTCCAGGGTTGTCTTCTTAAATAATTGTGTTGGCCTTTGGAATATGCCTTTGCTAGAAATTGGCTGAACGCTTCACTGGCAACATGTATATTTTTTTTCCTGTCCAGGTGGTCATGAAAATTTTGCCAAAATGATTGATGAAGCAGAAGTGTTGGAGTTCCCCATGGTTGTGAAGAACACACGTGGTCATAGAGGTGAGTGAGAATCTGTGCATAATTGCTATGGAGTGCTGAATGAGGATTGTGCTTTGTCTAAAGCTTCCTGGCTATTTCGGAAAGTCTTTAAATATCCTAAACTCAGCCTTGACAAGAAGATGCAGATTTTTACAGTGATGTAGTAGTATCAACCCTTGCCTGAATAACAAACCGATGTACAGGCAATGACCAATTTAAGCATGTCCGAATGATGCGCGATCGGGCATAGCACCAAACCCAGAACTAGCCCTAAACGTCAAAAAGACATTGTGGAAATGGGCGGAACGGGCAAATGAGGTTTGCCTAGACCTTCTAACTAAGGTGGTATACCTCTCTCAACATGTGGATAAGTAGAACACCAAGTGTTTTATTTAGCTACAAAATCACATAAGTGTATTTCTGCATGTTGAATCATTTTAATAAGAGGAACAAAAATCCTTACCTTTTCTCAGCTAGCGTAAAGTATAATTTATTGATAATTTTGGTGTTAGCATTTGAATTTAGAATTTAAACTCTGTTTAAGTGATTGATTTATATTAAGCTTATCGAACAACATTTGCAACAAAGCTTTTCTAGTTTCTGATTTTATTTATTTAGAGCATTTATAAACTGCTTAATATTTTTTTAAACTCTACAATGTAATAAACAAACAGTATCATTGCAATAAAAATGCAATCTGAAGCCATTAAAACAAAGATTCAGGGTATCCCTTGAGTATAGCCTGGAGGTTAAGGTGGTCAATGACCCGTAGTCATGATGGCTGTATTTTACCTCTGTATTAGAGGCCTTATGCCTCTGAACACCAGTTGCTTCGGAAACACAAGTGGAGACTGTGTTGTTTCACTCATGTTGTGCTTGTGGCCTTCCTGTCAGCTTCTGGCTGGCCGCTGTGAAAAGAGGATGCTGGTTTGATTCAGCAGGGTTCTCAGATTATTTTCTAAAAATAAAATTACTGCATTTTGAGCAAGTATTTTAAGAAAATACTAAGACTAGAGCTATTGACTAGTAAGCAAAGATACAGTAGTTTACAAGGTGGAGGGGCGACCCCCTTCCCCCCCACCTCTCCCCCCCCCCCTTTCTTCCTAATGTAACCCTAACGTCTCAGCAAATGAAACTGACCTATGGAAAATGTAACTTGAAAAAAGAGACATTGCGCATACCTGTGTAAACCAAGAAAACTTTAATAAAAAATACAAGGGGGAAGGGTGGCGGCGAACATTCTGCAGGACTAAAATAATAGTAATTGTGTTACTATCACATATGCAGGATCATCATACAGTCTGTTTCTCCCAGTGGCCTGCTAAGTTGCATGTAATGTTAGCATGGTTTAATTAGGGTGCAATGTGCTCTTTGAAGCTAACCCTGAAGAACGCATAGGCTCCCAATAAGAAAGGTTTTGTGCATCTCTGGGAGAATGAGCTTTTTGCCAGCGAGGGGGAATGGAAACACTAGAGCAAGCAACATTTTCACACGAAACCAACCCATGAACTTAGCAGTGATTTAGGAAATAATGGTTGAAGTCCTGTTTTTGGGTGGTGGCAGGGATGTGGAATTAAGGCTAAACCCTTGTTTTGGATATCTAGACAGTAACAATCGTGGAAGCAGCAAAAAGGGGTAGCTGGGTAGACAGGGCTAATATTTATGCTTTGTGGGGCAACTCTCTGACCACACAGTCAAAGGAGCAGACAGAAGCAAGATATAATTACCGTATTTTTCGCTCTATAAGACGCACCAGACCACAAGACGCACCTAGTTTTTGGAGGAGGAAAACAAGAAAAAAATATATTCCGAATCTCAGAAGCCAGAACAGCAAGAGGGATCACTGCGCAGTGAAAGCAGCAATCCCTCTTGCTGTTCTGGCTTCTGGAATAGCTGCGCAGCCTGCATTTGCTCCATAAGACGCGCACACATTTCCCCTTACTTTTTAGGGGGGGAAAAGTGAGTCTTATAGAGCAAAAAATACGGTACTTAAATCCTGTTCCCAGGCCTGCAGAACCAGCCATGTGCATTTGACTGAGGTGATTGCAGATGAAATTCTGGTGTGGAACACCACAGGCAAATGTTTGCTACACATAAATGCATGTGCACATGCACACCCACACATATCCCAGACAGTTGTTCCAGAAAAAGCTTCAATGTATGTGAAATAAACACAGTGACAACTTAAAACAGCAGTAATTGGTGAGGAGTCGGTCTGGGCAATATCTGGCTTTCAACATTGTGATATATCACCAGCTGAACATTGTGATACACTGATAATATCATGTCTGAAATAAGGATGGAGCTGTGCAGAGGCATTGGCTGGCTTCACAGTTTTCCCCACATCGTGATTTTTGCATAGCAAACACACATCATGGTCCGCAATATATTGCCATGTCAAAAATTATGAAACTGATATGATATGGACTTTAAACCAGTTTTGGATGGTATATCAATTTAACGCCCAGCCCTAGTGAGGACACAGTGATCTAAGCATGGCTGAGTAAATCCACATCTGCAATGGGGCGTACCCAGATGAGTAGAAACAAACTTCTATATTCCAGTCCAGCTATTTCATTCTGGGTTTTCCCTTTGAAATTCCTCTGTTGGACAATGCTTATGTTTCGTGTTTCTGTTATGTGGCCTCTTGCAGGAGAATAGCTGTTTGGGGCTTCGGGGGTTGTCTGAAAGAAAGAATTTGCCTGTAAGCAAAAGTCCAAGGCCTGTGGACACAGGATTGCATAAATACAGGGATGAAATATTTCCCTAAAGTAAACATTTTAAGCAAAAGTGATTTGCTTGCCTTATCAGTTGCTAAAAGGAATGACTTATCTTCATTTCACCAGGCTCTTGTGTGTTTCGTGGCAAGTAAATAGTTTGAATAGGTCAGTTAAGGAAGAGGAAGGGCTGGAGATCAAGAATTGCATGGTGTGGTTATGGCTGTTTCAGAAGCAATGTATTGTGAAGCCTCACTGTACTGAGTGGTCCTAAGGGCTTAAGAAACTGACCGCTTGTGGGCAAGGCAGGAGCACAGATTTCTGTGAAGTGGGGCGTCACAGCTCCAGTTTCCTTTCCTGCCTTGTCGAGAGCAGTCAGCCTTTTGTTTGCTCCGCATCACCACTGCATCTGGGGCCTTAAGACTAGTTTAGGGGGCACTGCCACTTGAGGCAGCTTTCTGCATCAGTTTAGTTTTAGGCCTGGCTCAGGGTTCATTTTTCTAGGGATAAATTATTTAATAGATTTTTGTTGCATTCAGCTTACTGGTATAAACAACAAAAGAATATTTCCCATCTTAAATGATACTAAGAATTCTAATACTTCCCATGGATTTGCATTTGGCAAATAAATAAATAATTTTTATATTTTTCACTGTTGCACTAATTAGTAGCTACCAATTAATTGGGAGTGGTTCATTTTGGGTTCATCAGCTAATCATACACAGCACCTTGGAATCGGCTGTCATCTTTGGACTGTGATTGGTGCAGCCCTCTGTTTTATGTGTCTAGAGAACCCAAAACCTGTTGCAAAACGCTCTTGCAACCTAGTACTACTAGAATAGCACGGAATGGTACAGGCCAAGATTGAAGGATACTGGCAGACCTATACTGAGGGAGTTGAGAACTGGAATAAACGTTGGAAATTGTGAGTTTGCTTTAAGGTAATGTTTTGTTTTTCAAATTTTGCTATTTTTATAGCACTAAATGTGCAAAGCGCTTAACCAATTTTAATTTTATTCATACATGCACCAGTGCTGCCAGGATACTTTTTTGCAGTACTGAGATTAAGGATTATGTTTTTCATACCCTTTAGAATATGCAGAAAATTCACTGACCTCCTCCCCCTTTCACCTTCTATACTGTTTTTATGCAGGTAAAGCTGTGTTTCTGGCAAGAGACAAGCACCATTTGGCAGACTTGAGCCATCTAATTCGTCATGAGGCCCCTTATCTATTCCAAAAATATGTCCAAGAATCCCATGGCAAAGATGTTCGTGTCATCGTAGTGGGAGGTCGTGTGGTGGGCACTATGCTGCGTTGCTCAACAGACGGTAGAATGCAGAGCAATTGCTCGCTTGGTAAGAATCGAAGTGTGCTTATTCTTGGGTGGAATTGGGGCCGGCAAAGGAGAGTTTAAAATCTAATTTAAGTGGCAGCCGTTTAATGTGCAATTACAAATAATTAAGCTGTTACATTAAAAATTAGATTTTGAAATTGGAGACTTGACCAACTTTTTCAAAAGACAAGATAATGGTATTTAGAATATTACGCAGTAGGCTTCCTTCAGTTTATATGGTTTTATCTGGTCACAGATATAAAAGAATAGTGATGTGGTACATGCGAACTTACTGCCAATGAACTGTGTGACTGGAAATAGGCTGCTTTATCACTTATTTTATCTTGAAATGTTGTCTCCTTGGACCACTTTTATCTTTTCTGTGGCTGTTATATCCATGGTTACGTATCTTGGGCTTTGATTATCCCACCAAGTTTTTAAATGCCTACTTTTATTTCATTCACTCCTTTTGCTTTACCTCTCATGGAGTGAGATCTTGAACCAAATGTGAGGGCACTATCATCTGCCTGTAAAGCTATATTAATCGCGAACCACTTTCAGAAGCAGTGTGGTTAAAAGCTGGTATTCAAATACTGTTAAGCAATTCTTTTTTAAAAAATAGAATCTGTTTATCTCGCTCATCATCCCCTGCTGGATTGAAAAGTTTTTCTGTCACCTGTTTTCATAGAATTGTGGAGTTGGAAGGGACATCAAGGGTCATCTAGTCCAAACACTTCCAATGCAGGAATATCAACTAAAACATCCATGACAGATGCCCATCCATTTGTGCACTAGCTGTTGGGTTTTCTGTCATTCAGGTGGACTCCATCTTTTTGATACAGACTTCCCTAAATGTTCCCCCAAGACTTCAGTCTTATTCGTTATGGAGCCCCCGCATCTCTACCTGTTTGGTCCATGTTTTTTTTTTTTTTAAGATGTAGCCCCCAAATAGGTAGACCTTCAGTAGCCCCACCCTAAGATTTACCCTTCTCTCTTTTGCCAGGTGGCATAGGAATGATGTGCTCGCTGAGTGAACAAGGCAAGCAGCTGGCAATCCAGGTTTCCAACATCTTGGGGATGGATGTATGTGGCATCGACCTCCTCATGAAGGATGATGGCTCGTTCTACGTCTGCGAGGCCAATGCAAATGTAGGTTTCATTGCCTTTGACAAGGCTTGTAATCTAGATGTAGCTGGTATCATAGCGGACTATGCCGCTTCCCTTCTTCCCCCCGGTCGCTTGACACGACGCATGTCCTTGCTCTCTGTGGTGTCCACGGCTAGCGAGACTAGCGAGCCAGAGCTGGGCCCTCCAGCTAGCGCCACTGTCGACAATATGAGCGCCAGCTCCAGCTCTGTCGACAGCGACCCTGAAACCACAGAGAGAGAGTTGCTCACCAAGCTCCCGGGGGGTATATTCAACATGAACCAGCTAATAGCCAATGAGATTAAGCTCCTGGTGGAGTGATGCCACATGTAAATAAATATGACCAACTTTCTTGTACATTTTTTTTAAAAAAACAACAACAACAACTACTTGTAGTGCTGTATATCGGAAGCAGCTTATGGAGGTGAAGGGAGGTTTTAGTCTGGGGATCAAGATCAAAACGCATGTTCTGTGAATGCTGCTTTTTTGCTACTTATTGATTTTGCAGAACATACGTTTAGTTGATATTTTTGACAGCCAATTTCCCTTTGGTCATGCCCAGTTAAGAACCTGCATTTGTGTGGGGGAGGGGGTTGGAACCTTTGCGACATTAGGGATGCCACTGTGATTTTTAAACTCATTGCAGAGCATGTGGGTTCATTGGGAAGTGATTCAGCTTGATTTGTGCTTTCGGAACTTAGAAGTTTTAATTCTCCAAAAGCATTTGTAAACTATTGTCTGTAACCATCCCCTCACCTCATTAGCGCTCAGTCCTATTGGTTATTTTATACCCCTTGCTTTTTGTCCCATTAGGAGTTTATAGGTTAGGGCAGCCAATTTCTGTTTCTTCCAAAGGTTCTAAATATCGGCATTCCCCATCTAACATCTGTAGGATCTGTGAGAATTCGCATCCCTGACAAACAGTCTGTAATGGCCTCAGAAGTCTGGCCCTTAAAGCAATTAAACAGGGTGCAGCATTTATTAGTTCAGCATGAGCTTTTGAACCAAACCTGTGACTTCTGCCATTTCAGTATTAACAGATGGGTTTATGTCCATACATTTATATTTAAAACAAACCACTTTCTTTCGGAGAAAGATTTTAGTATGTGTGGATTTTTAAGAAATTATTTTAATTCCTGGGGTGGGGGGAGAAGGTGTGTCTAAATTTCAGTCTTGTTCATTGATGGCAGAAGTGGCATGTTTTCTTTTGCGCAAAAGGCAAAGATAAACAGCACTGTTAACTTTTGGTGTACAAAATAATGTTTAATCCGATGTGAAAAAGAATAACACTAGTTTAAAACAAATGTGCATTGACTTGTATTTGTTAGTGTTTTAGTCCTTTTTGCAAGATATATGCTATGTTAATGTTTCGTTTTTAATACATGCTCGTCCAACACTTCCTTCTCCATGCCTGCATCTTTAACAGTGGCCAAACTTGAAAATACCCATACTGTTTAACATCACCACTATTTAACAAACAAAAACTAGACACCTTTTTTTTAATCTGTTACCCTGAAAAATGTGGGAGGGGGTGTGGAGGAGGGTTGAAGTGGTTGCAAATTTCACAACCACCTTGGAGTAAACTTAACGTGTTACTATTATTAGTAACTTTTCTCTGTAGAACACATTAAAATCTAAAGTGACTTCCTTAAGAATAAATCTTGAAGATAATTAAGCAGGTTTTGGGCAACAACATAGGACACTTTGCTAGTAAGGCCCAGCCAGAATGGGAATATGATTTAAGGCCACACTTCTGTGGATCTCAGGCCCCTATGTATGTGTCTGTATTTTGCTTTGTTTTGTCATTGGTTTTTTGTCTGTCCAGTTCGTCACTCTTTTTTCCAGAATGCCTGATGATCTCCTCTCCCAACCCCTACCCAATCCTGATACTTCTGGCTGTGCATTTTCTTATTAAATTTGATAAAAGAACCAAAACAGCAGCTTTGGGTCTGTTTTAATGGCCTCACCTTCCTCCTCCTCACCCATTTCTCACTCATTTATTTTCTTTGGGGTGTGTACAACATGGAAACAATATATACAGAATCCTATTACTTTTTATAAAAAAACACCACATAGTAAAATGTTTGCAACAGGAAGATGGTTTGTGGAAAGTTTTTGGAGGGTGGGCAGCTTATGTGTACAGTGCTGCTTTTATCTGGATGCCTCAAAGGAGCCTGGCCCCTCTGCCTTCTGAGGCTCTGAGCTTCATTCCTCTGGCCCATCCTCTCCACTTGGCTGTCTAACCTTCACTCGGATCTTAAATACACACCAGTTGAGGATTACTACGCAGAGAGGCGTCAGGCGGCAATAAACAGAAAAGTGTTAACCTGCTTTCATGGAGGTTTGGTCATGCCTTGTTTGTACATTTTTTTTTTTAAAAAATATGTACTCTTCTTTTTTGTAGAATTAAATATTATTTAAATCAAGTGGAAGGTTGACTGTTGACATTAGCTGATGAAGCAAATTGAGTGCCCAGGTTGGAACAAAAGATACAAAGGTTTTCATTTAAAAAACCCCAAACACCCAGCAACTCAGGCAAAGCCCAATCTTTGACAATTTTTTTCCTGGTTGGTGGTTCTTCAACCCTTTGCCAGCTACACGTGTCTTCTAAAATACAGGTTTCTCTGATGACCCAGTTGGGTAATCTTTTTCCTTATATGTGCTTTGAAACACTGAGCATATTTCAGGAATTTGAGCAAAGAATTATCCTTCTGTTATCTGATAGAATTTTACAAATCTCTGAATCACTCACTGAAAAGAAACAAAGTGAATCCAGGAAGGAACTGGTAACTCTTTGACAGTTCTGATATGGGCTGCATTTAGTCTACATTGCTTGAGCAAAACTGGTAGTGAGAAGTCTGATTTTCACACTTATGTGTCTTTGTTCCCCACCCCAAATTCCTAGACCCAGTTTACATCAATATAAACACAGTGCAATGAAGCACACATTTCTTTCTAAAAAAAACAACAACATAAACACACAAACGAAACATGAAGAGTTTTTCAAGCTTTGATTTGTCTACTTGTCATGAGATGGTCATGGATGTATTGTGAGATTGGAGGAAATTGTGGCTAATCTGTGGGAGAAGAAAAGTTGCACTAAAATCTCACAGGAAATTGTACTTGAAAAAAAAAAAGGGTTGTAGATTCATCCTCTACCCTGCCTATCATAGCTCCACCAGGGAAATGTCATGGTAGAAGGTTTTTAAAACAACATACCTATCAGGTAAAGAAAATAAATTATGCTCTTACTAATCAGGGTGAAACTTCCACACAAGCTAATGCTACATGTCACACTTTTCTGAAGAATATTTACTTAAATACAGTAAGAGCACCAGCGTTGCTGATCATAGTTTGAAACTTTATGTTGAAATGAGCTCTTGGTAAGACAGAAGTCATAGTATCAGCATAGCCAATGACATAACACAAATGGAAGCAAAGTTGCTGGGATGTGTGGTGGTGGGTGGAGCTTGATGAATTCCATATGTTTTATTTGTATTTTTAATATGTTTGTACTTCTGTATAGCAATTTCTGCAGATAAAATGGTTACCTTCATACATTTTTGTATTGTGTAGAAATGCAGATTGTGTTTATAGCTTTGTATGTTTTCAGATCTTTAATGTCTTAATGTTTTGATAAATTTTATAAACCCTCCTCTCATTCTGGAACACTGTGATAGATCATCAGTAATAAATGATGGAAGGACAGCACACTCATGGACTACTTTTGTTCTTGTTGGGTTGCACTCACCTTTCAAACTGTGTGATCATGCTTCACTGACTTTGCCGGCAATGCCTCATGTGGATTATCTCCTAAGAAAAATGTTCTGGACCTGCGATGCTTATAAAAATTAAAAAGAACTCTACGAGAGGTGGTGCACCGGACTCTTACCAGAATCAACAAGTGGAATAAATCATTTAAACTTCTAAGAAGTCTCCCAGTTTAGAAAAGCAAAGCCCAAGTAGGTTAAATGTGTAAGGGCTTAAACATTGTAAGACGTATCAACATGTACAATTCTTTCTCATGGCTCACTCTTTTTGAGAAGGTTTATGAGCTATTTGGCTGGTGTGAGACTCACGACCCACTCCTGTTCTCTCTATGGAATTGTAGGTGCTCAGACAGGTAACCTCTGCTGCTACTGTCTCTTTTTATTTTTAATTTTTCTCTGTTCTAGGAATTCCTAAAATGCAAATTATTGTAGGATTAATAATGAAATGTTACCTTTTTCCTTTAGTTTTCTTTTATTTTTATTTTGAGTCTCCTGACCTTGGAGGGTGATTTTTGGGATGATCTGATGGTGGCTTGGACCATTGTTGGAAGTTTCCATACCCCCCTCTCATGTACCAGTTTTCAGTTGAATGTCTTTTATTTGATTAATGCACTGTCCATGTTTTAGGGTGGGAATTTGTAGTTCTTGGGGAACACTGTTCTGCTATGTAAACTTTTATATACATAGAATTCATTATGCTGATGTTTCTAACAGTTCACACTTTCTTACTGTTCTTTGCAAAACTTTTCAGGAGCCAAAAAAGTCAAACAATCCAGAGAAAAACTTCCCTTCTCCCCTTTCTGATGGCAAGAGAAAGAGCTTGTGAAAAATCCTTGAGAATGTTCCTCCCTAAACTTTTCCCCCCTGTGGTAAAACAGTAAACGCAGCAGTTTGGTGGCATCCAGTACCGACCTGTTGGCAGGTAACTTTCAGCTCTTTTGATCATCCCATGTTTGCTAACATTGCTTTCCTTTCTTCTAACACCCTAGTTTTAATATTATTACTGTCCAGAAAGAATGAGGCTTAGGAAGCATGTTGAGTTCTTCTTGTTTTTGTTTTTTGCTTTTTTTGCTAGAGCCATGTTTTAATAAACCTTTTCAGGATCCATGTGTTCAAGTAGGATCATGGCAAGGATGAGTTTAAACAACATGCACTGCTTCAGAAAGGAGTGGTGGGATGGTGTGTAATTCCATAAATTCTGCCATCTCCACCCTCCCATGTTCCTGTCTTGCTCTTCTCACTCCCTTCCCCCTCCCCCCATATACACTCTTGGCTTAAGTTTTTACAGGGCTTTGGTGCTTTCCAGGGGCACAATCAGCACAAAACTAATCGGCATCAATTAATAACAGGTATGAAAAACTAGCTGTACAAAGTTATATATAAAATTAATTTCTTATAGCAGGGCTGGGGGGGAGGAGGGTGGTTATCATCCTTTGTTAAGGCCATTTGAGGGTGACGTTTTCAGACATTTTTAGTATGTCCTGTTGAGGATGGTACTCATGTCAGTAATACTTGGTGATTCAAATGATCTCTTGATAACTTTGAAAACTATTTATTAACAGCCCGAAACTTGTATAGTGCTGCAACTGCAACGATATAGCCTATATTGAAGGTACTTTCTAATGAGGAAGAATATAATGCTTCAGATAAACACTCTTAAAATCATTTTTTTAGTGTACAAGTTGGAAATAAGTCATTTTTCAGTGTTGCTGTATTTTAACATTTTGTGTGCACACCGCCTAAAGCAAAACATTTCTTTGCCAGTTTAACCCCATAACACGTTTTGAAATTTGTTGCTTGGGACATCTTTTAAGCAGCACTAGTGCAGGATTTGCCTTTTTATGTTTTAAGATTTCACAGTTGTTGTTGCATATTGCTTTTACTGCTTCTCCTTTTCGCTTGGCATGGAAGGGTTACTCCTGAATATATTTTTGTCCTTTGATTGCTGAAAGAAATGGTTTTACCTTTTAGAGCTAGCTGAAGAGGGCACAATAATTTTGCAAACATTTTGACATATGCACCCTCTCTTGTGATTTTTGTTTTCTATGCAAACTGAGACAAAAAGTGCATGCGTGTGTACACACACACACCCATGCATGCATGCTGGTGAGGGGGCTGCTTTTGCAGTGTATTCCCTCCTGTCAATTTGCAAACACCTGGCTAATTTAAAGGAGGTGGTTGAAAGCCTCTTTCGACTTGCAAACAGACTAAGGAAAAGTTCATGCTGCAGATTGCTTCCTTTAAATTGGCTGCGCCCTTGTGAATTGATATCTTAAAGGAGGTAATCAGTTGCAGTCCCTTTGCTGAAAATAAAAGTATTCCCAATGGATTAGGAACACCTCAGGAAGCATTGTCCCTGCTCTGCCAGTATCATTCCTGGGAGGAGAGAGATCCAAGGGGGCAGGGAGAAGGATGAGAGTGGTGTTGAAGCAGTAGGAGTCTGTGGGAAGAGTGTTTGTGAACAGTGCCCAACAAAGGTTAAAACAAAGTGCTACTTTTTTCCCTTTGGGAGCCCAGGAAGGTGTTAACGTCTTCAGTAAAAGTTGTTTGGTTTTGTGGTGTTCTATGTGGCTCAGGTTGTGTGTTTCAGATCTGTAGCTACTAATATGCTATAAGAAAGAATTAAATAGCCTTCTAGGTTCTACAGTACCTGGAAATTAGTTGAGCTCAACCCAACCAACAAAGCTGCTGCACACCCCTTCCTACTGAAATGTATGGAAGTCACATGGTAGCAGCGCTAGGTGGTATTTGCCTATCCTATTTTAATCTGTCCTTTATCCAGATAGTTCCATCTGTAGGGAGGCCTTCCAGAGCCTGTTACTGAGTATCGTCTGTCCAGAACTCTTTTTGAAGGGGGTGGGTGGATATGGGGGAAAGCTTGAAATAAGCTTTGGTGCCTTAAAAGGATCCCCATTGTATGATTTTTCTGCAAGCTGAACAAGAACTTCTTCTATATACCCTTGTGCTGCAACAGAGTAATAAAACTGGTAGGTGGCAGCAGAAGAAGGAACTTATTCAGATGGCACCCGTGAACTGAGAATGCTGCCATGTGTGGAGAGATGGATTCCAAAACATTAGCTGGTGTAACGTGCAAAGATGAGAGGCAGCTTCCCTGACTTGTCAATCTGCATGGTGAGTCTGACTCTTGGTCAATTCTTATCCACAATAATGGATCTTTACACTCCACATTTCTCCTTAATCTGGAATACTGACTAAAAGCCATTATGGAGGGCTGACAGACCTGTGTGTGCTTGTCTGGATTTCATGTTACACAGTACTTTAAGAGATTGTTGCTGACTAGTTTATCACAACCTTCCCCTAGGGCATCCATTTGCTCATGTTAAAAATATGTATCACTTTCTTCCAAAAAGTACTGCTAGATTGTATTTTTATCACTTCCATTTCAAAGGCATTATCCATGTAGTATTTATACTTCTCATGTATTTCAAGGTGAAGGAAATGACTCTGTACAAATTTTGTTAAACAGAAATGGAATGTGAAATTTGACATTTGATCTCACTGTGGCCCAGATTTTCAGTTCCAAGGAATGTTCTGCATTAAAGAGCCATTGGCTCATACTTCATGTAGGCAATGCTGTGTGGAATGAGTAGTTAGAAATAGAACTCATTGGGGAAAATTGTCAGCAGCTGAGTGGAACGAGAAGCAAATATTTATGATCTCGAAACATATTAAAGTAAGATTTCTTCAACTTCCATATTTTCCCTACAGACTTTTTCCAAAACTGCCCCTTGAAACTTCATACGTTGGAAATAAATTGTAGCTGTACAAACAATTGCCATAAGAGATCTTTTACAACTACTTGCTTGTGATCGTTACTGTGCCCATTAGATCACAGTTAATCTGGAAGTTAATGTGCCACAGATTTTAACCACAATATAAACATTAATAATAAACCTATGAGACATTTCCACCAAATGTTCATGGTTTGCCATCCGAACAGCTTTGTGCAAGATAAGAAGAGTTAATGTGCAAGTGAATGGCTGCTGTGATTGCAGGAATCACTAGAATCCATGCAGTACTGCTTGTGGATAATAGGATTCTGTGGAAACAATTCATTGGTGCTGCCACATATGTGAACTTGTTCTTTGTTTGGTTAGACCAAGGTGCCCCTTGCTTCTCAATGATTTTTTGAGTGTCTGAAATATGACACTTCTGAGAAGCACAACATGAGTTTTGGGCTGCCTGTCTTATTTCGGGGGGGGGGGGTGGGTTGCATGGAAACTGGATATGCTTACAAGACAGAACTTCAGTTAGAAAAAGCAAGGCAACCCTGAATGATACAATAATGCAACAAGTTACCTTTTTCCACTTACAGAGCACATAGTAGGGGTGCCTTAGAGGAGCAGGTATCTTAAGCACCCTTTTTGTATTTGAAGAGACTTCCAAGAGATATGTGATAGAGAAACAGTGGGGTGGATCGAGGCCTTTATTCACAGTGAAATGTGCAAAAGTCATGTTGGAGGTGCAGAGCATGGGGAGGGGGAAACGCTGGAGCAGGAGGAAGCAGTGGAGCAGGTGGCAGCCGGACAACATTTGCTGATCTGTCTCAGGCAACAAAACATCTTGAGCAGGCCCTGATTCTCTTTCCCCCTCTCCCATGATATTTACTTGAACTTGCTGAGTGATGGCCAAGAATTTGGGTTGAAGTGACCTTAGTATGTGGGTGTCATCCAACTCCCTCTAATCCAGATGTGGCAACCTCATTTCCAGTAATGGACTGGATGAGGGGTTATAAATTGAAGCTCAACCTGGATAAGCTGGAGGTGTGATTAGTGGGTGGGTAGGGGGCATTCAGTTTGTGCAAGATGGGATAGCACTCCCTCTTGAACTGGTTCACAGCTTGAGTGCAGGAAGCTCCTGCAGCCAATCAGAAGCCGCGCCTTGGTTTTCGAACAGTTTCAGGAGTTGAACAGACTCCCGGAACGGATTAAGTTCAAGAACCAAGGTACCACTGTATTGCAGAGTAGCAGGACTAGGAAAGAGTGATGTGGTCCTGGTTTTCTCCCAGTGCACCAACTTAACTGTAGTTTAAAGTGATGTGTGAACTGGACCATTGATTGTATGCCTCCTTAAGCTCATTTCTTATAAAAACTTGCTAAAACCAATGTAAATAATAAAATTAAATGCAGTAAAAGTAGTCATGCACTAGTCACCTGTGTCTAAGGAGTAATTCGATAACCTAGCATCCTTCCACCCAGGTCCTCTCTTTTTAATGTAGCTAAATAATGCTGATTTCAGTGCATACTGCAGACATGCCTGTAGTCTTTCCACCACACCTGCTTTTCCCAGCTGACATACCTGATGAGTGTGTTCATGTCACTGGAGGGCCAGAGGAAGCAGCTGGGAGGAAAGCTTTGTAAGTGAAAAGGAGAGGAGCATTAGGAACCAGCACTGCAATCCTCTGCTGCTGTGCCACTATTTAACAGAGACCCAAAGTGTCCACCTGTCCGCCCCCCGCCTGATATGTAGGTCTACATAAGTACTGCAGACCAATCTCTCAGTTGAGTACTTGTAATAAAATGTGATTTGTGCTTAAAAGGGGGAGTAGAAAAAAGCCAGAGACACTGCACTCTCATGCATTTTTAAAAAAATATTTGAAATCATTGCTACAGAGTTAGAGATATACAGCCAGATCCTTCACTGATTGAGTTAATATGCAGAATTCTTCCTCTCCCACCCCCATCTCCCTCTAGTTTCCAGAGCCCCTTTTATGTCCTGCCTGATACAGCTTTCCTTCAGTGCCTTCATTTCTCCAACCCATGCTTCCCTTTGCTCTTCTTTTTCATGGTCCTGTACATAAGGGCTGTTGCTGTTGTTCACATCTGTCTGTCTTGATAGACAACAGAGTGCACCTCTAGGGGGTGCAGCCAAACCGCTGCATTAGCAGTACTAAAGTGACCTCCCTGGGAAGCAAGCCTGGGCAGTGTGTATGGAGGTCCTGGGCTGCCCAGATGACAAGACCCTCATCTTGGCCTTGCTTGGCTGCAGGATTTGCAAGAAGGAGACGTATCAGGCACCATCCAACCATCTTAGACACTCCATTCCAGATTTGTGTAGGGTTTGCTCCTTAGCTTGCTCTTCTCCTGAATATATCTCATGAGCCAACAGAGGTTTAGGATCAGAGTTTGCCTTTTCCTAGATTAGCTACCTTCCCAGGTTGACTAGTCCCATCTGTCCCTCACTTCCCTCTACAGCACGTGCGGAAACCGCCTTCTTGACCGATGGACCCACTCTTGATCAATCCAGTGGAGCCTGTATTCGCATTCAGGGGAAGTACCTAACTCACCGAGGGTTTGAGACCCATCAGCTACTCTCACCTGGTTTAGTCAGCCAGTCGATGCTGTTCCTGGCATGTGGCCGCTGTCGCTCTGACAGCTTCTAGGAGCCACAGGTGAGAGCTGACTGCAGGGTGGGGACGAATGGTGGACGAACTACCCCAGAAGGAGCATGGCGTATCCCCCACCAGAGGCACTACTTCTCCCCCAGCACCCTATACACGCCACATAAAGGCTAGTAATGGTTTAAAGCCACACGAAGCTCATGGAAGCTCCAGGCACACTGCCTTCAGTTCTGTCATGGAAAAAAGATGTAATTTGAAATAACTTATGCAGCTTTTTTACACTGCCCTCCTTCGTGCCTCTAGGGCTCCCAAGACCTCAGCTACTTTCTTTACCAGGCACTCCTGTGTCTTCTCAAGATTCCTCCCTCTTGCTCCCTACAGCCTCATCAGTCCTTGGGCTCCGCGTGAAGCTATTCTTCCATCCAAATAGAAACTTTGAACAAAAGGTGACGTGACCATCTATGAGTCAAACTAGATGTGACAAGACAACCGTGTACGTGTGTGTTGTTCATATGCAGAACAGGGGGTTAGGCTGAATCTATTTTTGCATGAAAAGCAGTGTCAGTAAAGAGAATGAAACCCCTCTTGCCTTAGCTTGCTACATTCCAGTATTTCTAAAAATTCGCCGCTTCTCCTGCCCAGTCAAGCCCTATTAGCAAAGGAAGCTGAACTCTAGAGAAACTCTTGCTGCAGTGGAATGCAATAAGAGAAGGGAGGAGCTTAGTTTCCCTCAAGTGCATTTTAAAAGAACACGTTCAAATTGCTTACTTTGTGCAACCTGCAGAGTTTATTCCACTTGTGTCCTAACAGTCTTGAGTTCTTGGGCTACTGGATTTTTAGTTTTGACTAAAGCAGACTTTCAATCGTATGGTTAGTCTGCAGGTACTGGCAAATACTGCAAATTCATTTGATAAAGGAGCAAAGAGAATTGCTACTAAAGTGTTTTCCCCTTCCTTTCACATGAAGATTTCACACAGACTCACCTGTCCCTCAGAAAAGTGGGTAGCAGGAGCCCCACCAGCCTCTGACCCAGTGTTTGGAGGAATAAGCAAGATTACAGTTTGCTCTAGAAGGCCTTGGAGGCAAAACTGCTTCTCCACGAATTCCAGAACTGTTTTTGTTCCAAATGACATTTCCAGAGGCAAGCTTTGTAACTGCAGGAGAATAGAGTACTGTTGAGCTTGTGAAACTACTTATGCACCCCCCCCCTTTCTATGCAATATTTTCACAGGACTCTGATGCTGGGTCAGCAGCCCCAGAGACTGCCACTATCTCGCCAGAGGACAGGTAATGCATGGCAGGGGGGTAATGGTAGCAACATGCTTGTTTGACCTGAGCTCATATTTTCTACTATACCTCTTTCTTCCCCAATAATGAAGAACCATCTTCAAGGCTAGTCAGTATCCTTGATGAGTCTCTGGTGGCTACCAACGACGAAGCCAACTACTCTGATGGTGGTTTTTGTGCTACTTGTCTCTCCATTCCCCCTCCCCAGCATTCCAGTTCCCTGGTTGTTTTTATATTACGGTGACCATTTCTCTCTTATTTCTGTAGGGTATATGAAGCATCAAGAGACCTTCCTTCCTTCTTTTTATGGGTTTTGTTCGTTGCCCTTTGTTACTCCAGTTGTGAAGGGAATAATGCAGGGTGGCATAAAGTCCAGAGACTGAAACAAAATGGCATCAGTGGGAATAACGTGTTCATCATATAATAGAAGATGCTCAATAAACTGCAATTAAAGAAAATTATGTGTATGTGGTTCTTCTGTAACTAATTGGGGTCATATCAGTTGGCTCCTCGGGCAAGTTGACCTCTATGTTACTTTGATCAAACCTGCATCTCAGTGTTAGTACTATACATGTGTACGGATTCTGAATACATGCCAACAGTGCACAGCTGCCTTCTGTGGAATCTAAGGGGATCTGCAAAGCTTCATGTCCTAATGGGAGTTTGTTAGATTATTAGAGTTTAGAGCATGGGGGTGGGGTTGAGCTTGGGTTTTTACTTCTCTCATTAACAGCACAGTTCATCCTGATTATTTAGAAATGATCAAGCCTTGGCATTGGAAGTTTTCCGCATGTCAAGAAACAAATAGTTTGTGCCTCATTCCACCTAGTCTTGCATACCAGTCAAGACATACACAATCTGGTTTGGGGAGAGGATTGAAGGAGGAATCTGTATCACTTTAGCAAGTCATGTTTCTGTAGGGAGTCTTGCCTCGCAAAGCAGTATCCCTAGATCATTTCAATTATGCATTTATTTTTGGTTGAAGGCTTAAGGCCTTCAAAATTTTTGTTTCTAATGGAAAGTTGCCTTAGCAACTATGACCATAAAATCATTCTGTACAAATATCCCACACATTGATGGAATATAGGCTATCATGAATATCCATGACAGAGATATTGCCATGACCATTTTAAGTATTTCACTAGCTTGAGTATTTCAAATTTAGTAATACCTTTAGCAGTTTTGACCAAATAATGAACTCTAAATATATCTGTTCAGATCCTTTTATCATGGACAAACACTAAATTGCCATTCTAGAAGAGTGGACACTAGTATGGTAGTGGACAACTGAAAGCCCCAAATTGCATCTCAAGAACAACTTCAGTAAAGCAATTAATAAAAAATGCACAGAGTCCCCATGTTCTTGTTTCCCCTTACCAAGAGTATTGTACCCATCCTTGAGAGTGGTGGCACCTGAGATAAGCTACATGTGAAAGTCATGATAGCCTAGGGATAGCAACTCAACTTGAAAGTATTGTTTAGTGGCAACCAATGAATAGCTGAGTACCAGCAACTAAGATCTTGCAAAGGGAAGCGGTTCATCACAAAGTGGGTTGGGGGAAAATCTCACATAAGCCTGCCAATACATTTTAGGGAACAGTTCCTTTCGTCACAATGGCACTCTGGTGGAAAATGCTGTTTGTTAAAATTTCCTTTCTGAGCTATTAATAAAGCCAAGAGTTTTCTCAGTATGCTAAGAACATACAGAGAGCCTGCTGAAACAGACCAATGGCCCATCTACTCCAGCATTCAGTTTTTACCAGATACCTGTGGGAAGCTATCAAGCAGGCCTGTGTCTTGTCACATGAAACATACGATTTTGAGATTGTATGTTTGTTCGTTTGCCGTATAAAGGTTTATGGAGGCTGAAACCCTTCTAATCATTAGTGCAATAGTGAGAATTGCTTTGGTGAAACTTAAAAAAGGATTTGTTACCTGCATTTCTGATGAAAACCCGAGCAAACGTGGGATTCTGCTGCTGCATTTTATTCCTATCTTTGTACGTGGCCTTGCCCATTCTCAAATGCTAACAGGAAGAATGTTACGAAAATGTTTCTTGTATGCATGTCATTCCACCTAGTCCTGTAATCTAGAGTTTGTGGTATTGGAAAGCATATCTCTGACAGAAGAAAAGGCAAAATTAGACATTTAAAACACCATTGCCATGACCCGAGGAAGATTGGTGCCTCTGGAAGATGATAAGAGGTTGACCTTCCTGTCTTTGATGCCCTGTTTTTTACTCAGTAGTTCAAATGCACAAAATCCCAGATACCACTCCTGCATCCTGCCAGAATACGTTCCCTGCATTTTGTTCTCTGCCTCCTTTTACTGTTTACTTTTAAAAAAAAACACTTTACAACACAACATAGGACAAAACTATACACAGTATCTGGAATAACCTTTAAAAAACAAAAGCTGCATATTTCATTAGAAAGTGTTCGTTTTACAAAAATGAATAAAAGGAGATAAGTTTACAGTAAATTTGCTCCATAGTTGTATTTTTCATTTTTCTCACATGGTGAGTTTAAGTTCAAAATCCACCATTTGGTTTATCCATTAGCTGAAGGAGGGTGTAACTTTTATTCTCAAATATTATGCACAGAGAATCCTGGCTGTTGTGACTAAGGGGTGCTAATACTTTGGTTTTGGTAATTTAGTTCATTCATGCAGTTCAAGTGTGTGTGTGTGTACAGTGTATCTAATGGAGCTGAATATCCTAGGATCGCTCTTTAAAATAATTTTTCCAATACCTTATGTGCCATAAAGCATTCCTGCCATTTTTGTTAAATTCTTTTTTTCATACTTACTTTTTATTGAAAATTTTCAGTGAGAAAGGGAAAATAAAAATAAAAAGCATACTTGAAATTGTGATACGGTACGGAGTATAGATATATAAGCAATACAGTTACTCCAACTACTGGGGGGGAAATGCTAGCAAGACATAATTTTTATAAATGTGTTTTTCTTATATTCTTGTCCTTTTTAAAATTTCCAACACATTGGAAGTTAGGTGGGGATGAGTGAACCATATGAAATGGAGGCGTATTGATATATGTCATGTGGGAGAGGGGTTTTTTCTGTTGTAATTATTTTATATATATGGCTGTGGACAGGATGCCTTCATTGCAGGGAGTTGGACTAGCCACCTTGATCAAAAAGACACCTATGCCTCTGTCTTATTAAAAATACAATATGCATTGCCTGGATAAGTACTAGATAGAAGCACTCTACAACAGCCATATAACACCGATAATACCATCTGTTCAGAAGTTCATTATTTATAGGAAAGGTTGAGATGTGGTAATGATGAAGTAAACAGATGGCTATATCAGAGGAAACAGTAGCACTTTCCCTCTTGTGATTGTGTCAAATTGTGTAAACCCACAATACATTTTGTGCCAACGGTTGTAACATGCAAAAAGCTTCACTCCTGTGACATCAACATGTTTTACGTTTATTTAGCTCTATTGGTTGAAGGGGTCTTGGCAGTCAATGCACCTGTGTTACATCCAGGAGATTCCAGGTCCAGATCCCATGTAGGGCTTGAAAATGCTCCTGCCTGACAACATTCAGACCATGACACAGTTAGCTAAAACCAGTATTAAGGGTAAAGGTAAAGGTAAAGGTAAAGGTATCCCTGCCCGTATG
Source organism: Podarcis erhardii (assembly GCF_964252035.2). Classification (NCBI taxonomy): domain Eukaryota; kingdom Metazoa; phylum Chordata; class Lepidosauria; order Squamata; family Lacertidae; genus Podarcis; species Podarcis erhardii. Next base: position 9,869,516 of record NC_138515.1, on the reverse strand, counting down.
GGCCAGTCGTGACAGACTCTAGGGTTGTGCGCTCATCTCACTCTATAGGCCGGGAGCCAGCGCTGTCCACAGACACTTCCGGGTCACGTGGCCAGCGTGACAAGCTGCATCTGGCGAGCCAGTGCAGCACAGGGAGCGCCGTTTACCTTCCCTCTGGTAAGCGGTCCCTATTTATCTACTTGCACCCGGGGGTGCTTTCGAACTGCTAGGTTGGCAGGCGCTGGGACCGAACGACGGGAGCGCACCCCGCCGCGGGGATTCGAACCGCCGACCATGCGATCGGCAAGTCCTAGGCGCTGAGGTTTTACCCACAGCGCCACAAGGGTATGTATATACAAAGTAATGCCCAGAACAGATCATCCATATGAAATGCTAAATACCTATTCTTGAACCCTAACTTCAGCTAGCTGGCTCTCCTCCAAACCCTTTCCCCGCATTTCCATTCTCCCTCCCATCTCATTCTTCTCATTCTTTGTCCTCCGCTTTTCATCTTTCCAATTGGTCAGTCTCACCAGACACCCCAGCTGCTTCTCTGACTCCAACTGTGGGATAACCAGCATCATACAATCAATATGCTTAATGCATGAAGTGGTTAATACCATAGAGTAAGCTGTCCTGCCAGGCTTAACCTAGGGCACTTCCCCTCACCTTGGGAGGAAATAGGTAAACAAGCTGATTGTCACAAACACACCCATCTATCTGATGAACTCTGTGTGTGGAAAACTGGTTGATCCAGCTTAGCTGCATGGCTCGCACAAGCCACTTTTGTGTTCTTAGACCATTTAGGAATTTTCACTACATTCTAACTAAGCCACGTTTTACTGGCTGTGCAGTTATCTGAAGTCCACGAACCTGACCTTTGAAGAGTTTTTAAGTAAAGTGATTTTTATGCTGGGGGGAGAGGGAAACCTGAGAAAGTAAGTTTGTAAAAGACATTAAGGAACTCTTTTTCAAGAGCATATTTTAAAAGTCTAACCACCTATATTCCCATCCTGTACTTTGTTCCTTATTTTGTGATTTTAAATAACTGCTGGAGTTCTCATGCCAAAGAGTACTTGCCCCAAACCTGGCATCCAGGAATTCTTTCTGTATAGTGTTCTGAATTAGGGAAGTTAAACTGGATGCAAGACCCCACTAATCACTGGAACCAGCAAGTGTTAAAATCTAAATCAAGCCAAGCTATCTTCCTGATGAGGTGATAGCCTGGGTGATGAACCATTGAGGAAGATTAAGGGATAGTGTGGGAGATGGCAAATACCACCCCTCAATTCAGGGCGGGGGAGAGCCAGGGTTGAGTGTTTGGGGGCAGGGATGTGACCTGGAAGGAAACACAGCAAGCTGGAGAGAAAGAGAACAATTTTTGATGTTTGTTTGAATCCAAGGCTGTGGCTATGGGAGGACCAAAAGCCTTTGGGGTGTTAGCTGTGAACCCCTCAATCATAGTCTCTGGTTGTATATATTTGTGAATAAACCATATATCATAAAGATACCACAGTCTCCACTATTCCTCATTCCAAAGGAAATATGAACCCTAGGTAAGCACCTGGAATCTTGCACCCCTCAGAGTTTGGGTGGTGTGCATCAATATGTTCTGCACCAGCTCCCAACAACACTCCATCGCTTTCCTCTGCTCTCTGACATACCTCGGCTTATATCCTCTTATGGTTCCAGGACACTCTTTGGGGATTCCTCCTCACAGAGGATGGGATGGTCCTGAACAGATTGTACTGTGTATGCCCCTAAATCTTGTCAATCCTTTTCTTTTGGAGGGAATTTTGAAATCCCTCCATGTGATGTGTCATAAAACAACTGAAACGGGCGTCACACACACAAACTCACACAGAAGTGATACTCCACACTGTCGCTGTGGAGAACAGGCTGGTGTTTGTGTCTGCCTATAAGATATGAAAAGAGCTATTTTGCCAGAATTGGAGCAAACCGGATGCTCCAGGAAAGCCCTACCTGGAGATGTTGATGAGAATAGAACTTCTGCGTGGAAGGCAGGTGCTTTGCAACAAAGCCGTGGCCCTTAATTCACCTTTCCCATTGGCCACACCCACTTTTCTATGATTGGCTGCACAGAGAGCACAAAGAAGAACTCTTAATATCTTTCAAAATTCTTATCATTGCTGTTACAACGGCAACTTGTTATAATACGGTGATTTCCTTTCCTTTGTATTACACATTTTTGCAATGCTAACCCCTTGAAACTGACCAAACGGCGGGAGGCGGTGGAAGACAGGAGTGCCTGGCGTGCTCTGGTCCATGGGGTCATGAAGAGTCAGACACGACTAAACGACTAAACAACAAAACCACTTGAAGTGTTATGAAGGTGGCCTATAGATTCGTAGGATAAATTAAGCGAAAATAAATTGAACACATTTATATGGGTCTTGGATGGTTTTATTTCAGTTTCGACTAGTTTTCAAGATAATTAAATGACTGGTTGTGGTATTGGTGCATCATCTTGTAACATTTATGGGAATGAGATCCAGCTGATTTTCTTTCCAAATGGAAGGGTGTGACAACTTTGATTCACCTTTGCAGTCTCACACACAGTTCCAGGTTCAGGTGTCTTACTCCTACATCTGCGCAAGAATCTGTGGAATAAAAGAGAGAAGCTCTCAGAGCAGAATGTGGAATTGGGACCAAGGTACAGAATGCAAGTAAACACCAACCAGGGGCAATCAAGATCTACTTCATACTACTAATTTCCCCAACATAAACTACCTTGATCATCATTGCTAGAAAATTGTGATCCGTTTTGTTTAAAGAAAAAAGAAATTGCATCACTATTTATCTCAAATCTGGAAATAATAAGGCGTAAGAGAACCTCATATTACCAGATCCCTGAAGATAGATGATCTTGTCGACAGACAGATTTATTGACGCTGCAATCTCCTTGTATATTTCTATCACTTCCGTTGATGCTTCCTCTTCCCTGACTTCAGACCCCCAAAAAGTTGTCACATTGAGAAATAAGAGGGAGAAAAAAGAGAAAGAACATACTTATTTTGGATCCCAGGCAACAAACGCATTTTGGATCTGAAGCACATAGTTAAAGGATGGAATCTGCCACAAAAAGGATGTGGATGGCTTCAAAAGGAAGTTTTTAATGGCTGATGTTTTATTGTGATTTTAATATTTGGTTGGGAGTCACGCAGAGTGACTGGGACAACCCAGTCAGATGGGCGGCATATAAATAATAAAATTATTAGATTATAATTATTTTCAAAAGGGGATAGGGGAATAGAACAGACACTATAAACAAAACGTGCCGTATGGCTTCCCAGCATTGCAGTGCAGATGCAGTGTATAATATCACATCAGTATATCTGCTGTGCTGGCTGAATAGCCTTTCAAAATATGCTGGACTCGTTTTGGCTTAGAAAGTCTTCAGAGGTGGGAGTAGAGCTTCTTGCGTGTGCCTTCAGAGAGCCAATTTGTATAACACATTATGCTGCTGCAGATTCAGAGGGCTCTAAAGCCCTTCTGCAATGCAACGATGCCCAGGCCCCAAAGACTCTGTTTTCACGTTGCTCCCGCTCTCCTGTCTGTATCTGTACCTGCCTTTCTTTAGCTGTATCCCGCTAGAGAAGACTTTATAAGACAAAGCACATCTGGCATGTATGACAACTACCACTCCCAGCTCCAAACATTCCCTTTTCAGGAAAGGTGCTCAAGAGAACATTGGTCCTTTGGCTTCAGGCATACTAAGAGGAAACGAGTTATCTAGGCCCATTTCCGGTTGATTTTTGACCTGGGATTGGCACTGAAATGACTCCGCTCAGCACAATGGATGACTTATATTAGAGAAGAAGGAAAGAGGAGAGTGGGCCTGCTCCTGCTTCTTCGTGGTGCAGTGATTTTGGATACCATTGACTGGTACAGTGGCCTAGCGTGGGTTGCCAGCACCTGGGGCCTCACAGACAGGAGGGAGGGAGGGAAATGGATGGAGTATGCATGCGCATTCAACTGCCTAACGGTATCCATGTCACTCGCAGAGATAAGAGTCGTTGCATTGTCTGGAGAGGCCACATCCTGGTTTGCACGGAGAAGCTGTTAACAGAGGAGCCCAGCAACAGGAGCATGCTGCTGTATTGAAGCAGCAGAAAGTGTTGAAATTTTGTTTCTCCCAACAATTTTGCACCTGGGGCATCTGCCCCTGTCCCGCCTCCATGCTACACCAGTGCCATCATATTCTCCTGGACCAGCTCTGTGGTTGGGAAGGTAAACGTTACTTATTTTGAAAGAGGAGCTTTGGTGGAGATGATTTGGACTGGAAATGAAGAAACTTCATCTCTGCTTCAAATTGCACAACAGAGAGTGGAGGAAGGCTTTCAGAGGATCTAACATATATTTGCAGCTAGCCAGTATACCTGACACATTCAGTAGCCTCATGTCTACATCGCACAACATACTCTTTCCCATCAATGAAGACACATACCATATAGCTGCAGGACCTCCATTTCTTTTGTGTAAACGAAAATAATGGCGTAATGGACGTAATCTGTCTTCATGATGTAAATGGTGGTCTTCCCTGCATCTGAATCAGGACCACAAAAGAGAGCCTTTAAGGGCACACACTTCTCTTACAGTTTGGTGCAGCGGTTACCTCAGATGGGCATATGCCTTGTGGGGGGGGGGCGGTTCCAAGTATTCCACCCCCACCCCAGTTCTCCAATGTATTGTCAATGACATCGCCATACAAGGTTTTGCTGGAGAAAGTGGACAGAAGCTTTCATTCTTCTCTCGTAACACTAGAATTCATGGGCATCAAATGATGCTGAATGCTGGAAGACTTGGGTCATTTAAAAGAAAGCACTTTCTTATGCAGTGCATACTTAAACTAACACTGGTCTTGAAAGACCTACATTGGCTCCTAGTACGTTTCCGAGCACAATTCAAAGTGTTGGTGCTGACCTTTAAAGCCCTAAACGGCCTCGGCCCAGTATACCTGAAGGAACGTCTCCACCCCCATCGTTCTGCCCGGACTCTGAGGTCCAGCGCCGAGGGCCTTCTGGCGGTTCCCTCATTGTGAGAAGCAAAGCTACAGGGAACCAGGCAGAGGGCTTCTCGGTAGTGGCGCCCGCCCTGTGGAACGCCCTCCCATCAGATGTCAAAAGAGATAAACAACTACCTGACATTCAGAAGACATCTTAAGGCAGCCCTGTTCAGGGAAGTTTTTAATGTATGACATATTGGTGTATTTTTGGTCTTGTGGAAGCCACCCAGAGGGGCTGGGGAAACCCAGCCAGATGGGCGGGGGACAAATAATAAATTATTATTATTATTATTATTATTATTATTATTATTATTATTATTATTAAACAACTGTGGAACTCCTATAGGAGGCAGTGATGGCCACAAATATGGATGGCTTTAAAGGGTGGGGGAGATCTATCGATGGCTATTAGTCACAGTAGATATGCTCTGCTATCCACAGTTGAAGACACCAGTGCTCCTGAATACCAGTTTCTGGACCCCACCACCTGCATTAAATCAGATTTCTCACTTTTCAGCGAAAATCCAATGTTAAATAAACCCATTGTCAGTAATCCATTTGTGATTATCTCAAGCCCCCAACTGCAACATTAAGCCCCCAACTGGAAGCCCCTATCAGAGGGGGAATAGAGGTGGATTGGAAACAACTTGGCTTCCCATGGGAGGGTTGTTGGAATACTGTAATTTCCTTCCACCATGAATGAATAGTGAATCACTTGCTGTTTACCTGTCCTGTATATTCCAGGCTGCTCATCTGGGAAAAAACGAGTCTGCAATCTTTTACACTCCTTCCCTCTGGAAAGAAAATATAAGATCATGGCGCTTCTGCAGAAGTGAGCTTCCTCCCACTATCTGTGCCTGCAGCAGCTGAAATTTGGGATGGAAGCCTCTCCAGATCATTGCATTTTAGCCCCCCCCCCCCCCCCGCTGCCCCTTCCCTCCAACAATTGAACTGATGAGCCTTGCAAAACAAAGGAAGATGGTGATCAAAGTAATTCAGGAGAACTTACACTGGAACCCGTGTTTTGAAAGCGATGACTCCATCATTATCAATCACAACTGTAGTATGAACCCTGTTGTCCTCTGATGGTTGACCTTCTTTCATAGCCAGTGCAATGAGGTTCCATTTTCCAGCAAACTAGAAAGAGGAGTTAAGTCAGTTTCCTCGCTATAAATGCATGCATTGGAATGATCCTCTTTCCACTCACATCAGTTCATGGAGCAATGCTCACTATTTGATGGTAGTGGTGGTGGGGGAATAGTATATAGATTGTTGGGATATCTCCTACCTCCTGCCCGCAGCCCAAGACAGGTGGCCTTGCGTTCCAAAGTTCAAGGATCCAAAATGGCAGTGTCAAATCATTGCCTCACTGTGGCTTTGGAGCCTTGAACTGACTGCTGGGAGGCATTCAACACTTCTCTTGCTGCCACAACACTGCAGTAGCTGCCATTTTGTAATGGGACAAGTGTCTCCATCAGAAATAGAGCTGACAGATGTAGTGTCCCCTCCTACCCTCTACTCTCTGCTTTGGTCTGGATAAAAACACCCATTTGGAGATACGTTTGTGGTTACCTTTGTGATATCGAAGTCTGGCTGAACACTGACAATGGCTGAAGCATGAAGCAAGTATAGACAGGTCAATGCCAAACTCAACAGTGGATGTTTCATCCTTGCAATGGTCTCTAGCTGGGCAAGATCTGCAGTGTCAGTATAGATCTTCCTTCTTCAAAGCTTATCCAAGAGTATTCACCCACCCATCCCTTTGAAGCTATTTCTGCACCGGGAAGGAAGATTACTGGGTTATTTTGAGAAGTAATTGTTTCATTAGTAGGCATCATCGGAAACACATAGGACACTGTGCTCATCACCACTTGTTCTGCTGGGAATCTAATGAGTCAACCTGTGATTAGATCCCACTCCAAAGGTGAATGGGAATATTGCCAATCCTTCATCAAGGATTTTAGCACCCCCTTTTTATGGAGAGGCAGGAAAGCTTTGGTTGCTCTCAGCAGCTTGGGAGTGTCAATGTTTTCTTTAATTATATTTTATGCTCTTCTGCTGAGTCCAGACATCTGTGGGTGTTGCTATTGAATGTCATGTCGGCTCACAATAAGACCTCCCTCACCCATGATCTGATTATGGATGAGGAGGCTTATCTGGTCTATATAAATGAGACTTGGGCTGGTGAGCAGGGTGCGGTTGGTGTCACTCAGTTGTACCCACCAGGTATTTGACCCACCAGGCACACTTGAGGGGTGGGGAGGGGGAGTTGCTGTGGTGTATAGAGATTTAAGGGAGCAGGTGGCGCTGAGGTCTAAACCACTGAGCCTCTTGGGCTTGCCGATTGGAAGGTCAAATCTGTGCAACGGGATGAGTTCCCATTGCTCTGTCCCAGCTCCTTGCCAACCTAGCAGTTCGAAAGTGTACCAGTGCAAGTAGATAAATAGGTACCGCTCCAGCAGGAAGGTTAACAGCATTTCCATGCGCTCTGGTTTCCGTCACAGTGTTCCGTTGTGCCAGAAGCGGTTTAGTCATTCTGGCCACATGACCCGGGAAGCTGTTTGTGGACAAACGTCGGCTGACTCTGCCTGAAAAGTGAGATGAGCGCCACAATCCCATAGTCGCCTTTGACTGGACTTAACTGCACAGGGGTCTTTTACCTTTATCTTTTTAAAAATAGAGACTTTCTCTCTCCAGGCTCTCTGTCCAGTTGGCAGAGATCTAGTGTGTGTTGGGACAGATTTGGGATTCTGCTGGTTTACCACCCACCTCGCTGTCCAGCAGTCTCCCTGCCTGAGCTCAGAGGCGGAGCTAGCTGCTCTGGCACCCAGAGTGGCACACATGCTGTGTACCCGGGGGCAGGGCCATGGGGGAGGGGCAAGCCTCCCAGTGGGGTGGGGCGAGACACCCATGGGGTAGAGCAAGACACCCATGGGGTGTGTGTGGAGCAACACGCCCATGGCAGGCTGCTTCCTGGGCGGGGGGGAAGGGGAGGGAGCTACGCCGCTTTGCCAGCAGCCTTCCTCCCTTCTCTCTTCCTTTTGACAGCTCTGAAGAGGCTCCCTCCCCCCCAGTAAGCAGCCCGAGATCGCAGGGTAATGGTGCTCCACCCGCCCGTGACTCCCAAGCCTCCCCTGAGCTGTCAATGTTATGTACTGAAGTTCTCACCCTGGGCCAGCAGGGGGATACTGTACATAGTTTTCACTCATGTCCACATATGCAAATAAGGGATTGAAAGTGACGTTCAGTGATTGGATAGTTACAGAAAGTGTTACAGTTGCATTGTAGTGGAGCTCTATATAAGCAGGCTGGCTGAACCCTTCAGTTCAGTTCAGTTCTGGCCTGTGAATAAACAAGAGCTGTTTGAAGAATCGCTTTGTCATCTGATATGTTCACCCACAATCTAACAGTCAAAATGAAGGGGTAAGTGGCGAAGGCCACTGGCAAGGCGGAGCAGTTCTGTCCCTTCCCCGACGGCTCGGGGTAGGCTTGGGAGTTGCAGGCAGGCTCACAATTTCATGACTGCCTCTTAACACTGGCAGAGGAAAGGTGTCAAGGAGGGAGCAGACCGCCCCCGGTACCACTATTCCAGTAGGGTGCCATCGCTGCGCCCCCTGGATATGTGCCGCACACCACCCCATGTGCACCCGGGTGCAAGGCCCACACAGGTGGCACATCACACCCCCAGAATGCGCACCACGCCCCTGCAGGCGGCATGCCATGTCCCCGGAGTCGCCAGCCACGCCCACGCCTGCTCTCTGTCCCCGGTAGCGGAGCATGCAGCTTCACCACTGCCTCTTAAGATAGTTCAGAAATTTCAGCTGATGCAGAATTTGGTGACTTGATTGCTCACCAGGGCAAGATGATTGAGCATATTGTGCCAATCCTGGCCTGACTGCACTGGCTGCCAATTATTTTCTGAGGCAGATGTTTGGATCATCATTACATGCTGAAGGCTGAGAAGAACCTGACTTCGGTTTGCCTCCCTTCTTGTCGTCTGAATTGATCAAAAATACTTTCAGAGGTTTAGGAATGGGAAGTCCTTCACTGTGCAGAACTGATGCCTGTGAGGCTTTGCTTTATAGTAATGAGCACATCATCTTACGTCAGAGATCATAAAGCCAAGATGTCATGACTCAACTGCAGGTCATTGGTCCTGGGGTTGTTGTGTATGATGCAATATGACACCATATGATGCAATCCGGAGTATGAAATGCAACATTGCCAAATGAAATCAGGTACGCAATGTGGACTGGGTCGTTTATACATGACCATCTTTGTATCTCCTCAACAGGAGCCGGTCAACAAATTTTATTATCATTATTGGCTTCAGCGCCTTGAAATTAGGAAAAGGGAGAGGCTGTGTTCATTTCAGAGGCATTTTGTGAATTGTGAAATTAAGGATGTTCCACTACTTTCTAACTAAGTTTTACTGCCTATGCAATTTTCTGAAGTCCATGAACCTGACCTTTGAAGAGTTTATAAGTAAATTACGTTTTATTTTCCAAACTTGTGGTCTCCTGGGGGAAGAAGGAAACTTTAGAAAGTTTTTTTTTCCCCAATGGGGACATTTTGGAATTCACTGTAGAGAGCATATTTTAAAGGTCCAACAACCTATATTTCCATGCTTTACTTTGCTGCGCATTTTGTGATCTCGACTGAAGTTCTCTTACCAAAGAGTGCTTGCCCCAAGCCTGGATCTCGGAATCCAGGAATTTTCCTTTTTATATAGTGCTATGAATCTGGGGTGTACACATAATAGTTTTTTCTCTCTTAGGCCAACAGAAGAGAAAACAGTACCACTTATGTGATTAGAATACCATTTATGAATATATATCTGATCCAAATGATTCAAGTTTTCTTTCCAAATGGAATGGTTCACAATGGTGGCTGGTATTTGCAATGCAGGAGGCAGATTCCAGGATGATTCCTCCATTCCCATCCTCATGCAGACATCTTTCCCATGTTATTTTTGGCTTTCTGCATGGAATTGCAAAAGACAAGAGATCCCGTTATCACAGCAAGAGGTGGGGGCCTCGGCCCATGGAGAAAACCCACAAAGGTTGCAGTTGTATTCCTCTGGACGCTGCTCCTGGTCATTTAACAAAAGCCTGATCTGCCGATGTTTTCAAATGATAGTGTTCCTACTCTCCAGGCCATAGGTGATAACTGCCCTGGGACCTCTGGGTAGAGGGTAGTACATAAAATCCTTATAATTTTAATAATAATATCAGCAAATCAGCAGGAAGATGTCAGTGTCAGATTCAGTTGGATGCTGGAGGGGTCTCAGGTCTGAACTAGCTAAAATTATCAGTGTTCATGGAGACTTCTGCCTGAGGCCTGGGGCTACCTTTGAAGGTGTCCCAGAAACTACAACTAATCCAGAATGCAGCAGCTAGACTGGTGACTGGGAGTGGCCGCTGAGACCATATAACATTGGTCCTGAAAATCTTCATTGGCTCCCAGTATGTTTCCGAGCACAATTCAAAGTGTTGGTGCTGACCTTTAAAGCCCCTGGGACATGAGCCAGCCCCACCACTGCCTGCTCTCTGTCCCCCGAAGCTGGAGCATGAAGCTCCGCCACTGCCTTAGATGTGTCTACTCATGAGTAAACACCACTGAATTCAATAAAGCTTATGACCTCCCAGGTAAGTGTGCAGAGGACTAATTATCTTACCTTTTCCATATCTTCTTATATACAGAGATCTGTGGATGAAAAGAAATGCTGTCAGTGAATGAGCAAGATGTGGGATTGGGTCCAGAGAACAGAACAAGTTAAGGATGATGATGATGATGATGATGATAATGATGATGATGATGATTTTGTTCCTTATGGGCCCTGCTCCATAGCCAACAATAGACTGGCTCTCAGATATCAGTAGGGTTTCTCTTTTTTAAGGGATCCATAATGCTTATCTATCTACATGTGGAAAAAACCTTCTCTTGATAAAAGGGCCGCTTTTCTCCACATAAACCAACTTGGATCCTGCAATCATCATGTGAGGCCTTTCTTCATGTGCTTCTTCCACAAAAGGTCTGGAAGGTGGCAACGCAAGAACAGCCTTTTTCTGCAATGACTCCCCATTCTGTGGGCATTCTCCCCAGGGAGGATTGGCTGGAACCACCGTTATATCTATTTAGGCACTGGGCAAAAACATTCCCCTTCACCCAGGCCTTGGGCTGATGAACAGTCTATGTCCTTTTACATGTCTTTGTGGGAGAGATGGCTTATGGGTGGGTTTTTTGTTATTTTTCTCCTTTTTATTATGTATTTTTGTGTTTTTATATTGTATTTTATACTGTGAACTGTTCCGAGATCTACAAATTTAATAAATCCTAATAATGTAAGAAAGTACTTCCTGATGTTTAGTTGGAATCCCCTTTCTTGTAATTGGAATCCACTAGTTCAGAAGCTAGCCTCCAGAGCAGGAGAAATAATAATAGTAGTAATAATAATAATAATAATAATAATAATAATAATAATAATTTATTATTTGTTACCTCGCCCATCTGGCTGGGTTTCCCCAGCCACTCTGAGCGGCTTCAACAAATACCAAAAATACACTAATATGTGTGACAGCCCAGGAGACATTTGAAGAGGACTATCCCATCCTCTCTCGATCTCCTCTGCTCCAGGCTAAATACCACCCAACTCCCTCAACTGTTCCTTATCAGGGTTCATATCCAGATTCTAATAATAGCTGGTGATCTCTAGAGTCCAAGCGGCTAGCATCATCATCACCATACCTTCAAACCAGGGCGGAGAAAATCTTAAGCATTAATTGCACTTACTATTTTCGGATACATAGGCGATTGCATCTGGATCGAATTGCAAATCTGTGGCCAAAGTTTTAAATTTTTCTTTCACTTCATCTGACACAGTCTGTTCCCTGCCTTAAGACACAAACAAGGAGTTGGCATTGAGAATCAGCATCATAGTCCAGGAGGATAGATCATGGAATGGTAGAGTTGGGGTCATCTAGTCCCCTGCAATGCAGGAATCTCAGATAAAGGATCCATGACAGATGGCCTTCCAACCTCTGCTTAAACACCTCCAAGGAAGGAGAGTCCACAACATGCCGAGGGAGTCCATTCCACTGTTGAACAGCTCTCACTCTCAGAAAATACTTCCAGATGTTTAGTCCGAATCTCCTTCCTTGTAACTTGAATCTATTGGATTGAGTCCTACCCTCCAGAGGAGAAAACAAGCTTGCTCCCTCTTCCATGTGACAGTTCCTTTCGATATTTGAATATGACTATCATATATTCTCTCAGTCTCTTTTGCAAGCAAAAATAAACACTCCCTCAACCATTCCTCATAAGGCTTCATTTGCATTCCTTTGATCACCTTGGTTGCCCTCCTCTGCACACATTCCAGCTTGTCAATATCCTCCTTAAATTGTGGCACCCAGAACTGGACACTGTATTCCAGGTGTGGTTGGACCAAGCCAGAATGGAGTGGTCCTGTGACTTCTTTGGATCTGGACACAATACTTCTGCTGATGCAGCTGAGATTTGCATTAGCTCTTTTTTGGTGCTGCATCATGCTGTTAAGTATCTTGACAAATACCTCTTGCCTGACTCCTTACTTCCCTGCCCGCTTTTTAAAGAACAGCTTCAGAAGGAGGAGGTTTGAAATGAAAAACCAGAAGCCTGGGCAGTGTTCCTTCTCCATTCTGAATTGTCCCATCCTGATGCAACCCTCAGGGCTTGTGAGGCACATTTGCACAGAGCATGCCAACCAGCACCTTAAGTTCCCCTGCCTCGCAGGGTTGGTGTGGGGACAAAAATTTGAATTGCCAGTATCAATCAATTTCCTTTATTTGACCGATAGTCAGAGATAAAACACAATACAGAATTATAAACTAAAACATCATAGGGGTACATAAATAAGGTAGGGCCACAGTACTAAACCTCTCACAGATAACCCACATCAAAGCATTCAGTTATACGTTTCCAACACTTGAGTGCCAGGAAAAGGAATTTAGCCACTGACAAAGTTGTTTTCCCAGAAGAGTTATTTAGCAGATATATTCCTCTTTGTCGGGGAATGAGCTGGGGTAAGTATGGAGTTATAAGATACTGTCTTAAATCGTTGTAGAAGGGACAGCTCAGTAAGATGTGCTCTGTTGATTCTACCTCACCCAACACACAATGGCATAATCTCTGGTCATATGGGACTCCTCCATATCTTCCCCTCAGAACCGCCGAATCAAGAACATTCAATCTAGCCGCAGTAAATAGTCTGTGGTATTCCACGTGTTGGGGTTTTATCGTGATGCTCCAATTATTCTGACAAATCTAGCTGTGGGGTGGTGGTGGATTATTCTATTGGCAATTAGTGGAGGTGTTTACATATCCCTAGACCAGGCATAGGAAGCCTTCGGCCCTCCAGATGTTTTGCCCTACAACTCCCATGATCCCTAGCTAACAGGACCTGTGGTCAGGGATGATGGGAACTGTAGTCCAAAACATCTGGAGGGCAGAAGGTTGCCTATGCCTACCTTATACAAACTGGGAGGATGGGTGAGATTTTCAAAAGCTGACAGGTGTGCCCATTGTAGCCAAGGACACCCAAAGAAGCTCCAGACATACCATAGAGCTGTAGCATGCCCATGTGCTCCATTAGGAAGTGGATGATATGGTAAGTCTCATAATCTGTATCCACAATGTGTACTGTAGTCTTCTCATCTGTTGAAAAAAGAGCCACAAAAGATCCATTAACAGCCATGGGAGTCACTTACACAGATGTTGATGGAGATAATGGAGAAATCTATTAAACTTACCATCAGTATCAAATTCGCCCCGCTTTATAGGGTATAGAACAACTTTTTTACGCCGACAATCTCCATTTCTGGAAAGAAAGGCAGGGTTGTCAAGTTGCTTCCCCACCAAATCAGCAAGCCCCCCCTCCCCCAATCTCTGCACAAGATTTCAAAGGGGTTCCAGGTGCTCAGCCAGGGCCATGTTTCCTCTGAGAATCAAGTTGTAGTGCCTTTAGGAAATATGGTTTCCTCTGTCCCAGCCTGCCAAGATGGTCCTGACCTTTGCACCCCTTCCCTGCACCCCCCTCCAAAAAGAACAAATTTTCCTGTGACATCATCCCCATCAGCAGCTTGGAGTTGGCCAGTCCTGGAGTTCTGGGAGGCCCATTGCCCAGTTTCAGAAGAAGAGGGAGCAACGGGAAGCTGCCCAATAGACATTCAGAATCTCAGCTGATGTAACTGACTTTCGGGGATCAGGGATGCAGCTTAGGCTGGACCCCTGGGTGTACGTACGACCTAGCCTCCCTGCTGAAAGAGGCAGGGGTAGGTAGGCAACAGGCCAAGCCTCGGGACCCTTCCCTTTATACTGTGAAGGTAGATAATGATCATAGCAGTGGATGCAGACTTACTTAGGAACATCAACTTTGAGGACCAGTTCTCCATTCCGTTTGGGCTCCATTAAATAGCCATAGACTTCTCTCGTCTGTTTGTCATACTGTACTGTTGCAATAGGAAACCACTTACCGGTGAGCTACAAAGAAGAGGTTTGTTTGTGTGTTATTGAGAAAGACATTTTAATATATATTGTAGACTGGTAGACTTCCCACTCTGGGCCCCTCTTTCAGAATGGAATTTTTTTCAAGCCACATCAAGTTGTTGTTGTTGTTGTTGTTATTGATAAGAAATACATTGCAAAATGAAAAGAAGCAACTACTAGCAGTGCTTGATTAATAACACAGAACACAACTACTTTATAAGTACAGTAGCACCTTGGTTCTCAAACTTAATCAGTTCCTGGAGTCCGTTCGCCTCCCAAAACTGTTTGGAAACCAAGGAGCGGCTTCTGATGGGCTGCAGGAGCTTCCTGCAGTCGAGCAGAAGTTGCATCAGATGTTTGGCTTCCGAAACACGTTTGCAAACTGGAACACATATTTCCAGTTTGCAGCGTTCAGGAGCCAAAACGTATGAGTACCAAGGCGTTTGAGAACTAAGGTACAGCTGTATAAAACAATGCTATATATACATACTACACTGAAATGTTTAAACGTTTCTTTATTGATCCTTGATTCTTCCTGCTAAACTTGCCATCCTCTCCTGCCACACCAGTGTAGCACATCACAGCCTTGGAGAACCACTGCGTTAGGGCATGGGAGAGACCAGGATTCGAATTCCTGTTCAGCCATGAAGCTCACAGTCACTGCCTCTCAGCCCAATCTACCTCATAGGGTTGTTGTGGGGATTAAATGAGGAAGGGGAGAACCATGTACATCACCTTGTGCTCCGTGGAGAAACAGGTGGGTTATAAAGAGGGCACAGTCAGCTTGCAAAGTCTGTAAGCAGGTGAACAAGGCTGTGCAAGCTCGATTATTGCTAAATTTGTCACCATCCCTAGTTTTAAGTGAAGGAGAAAAATGTTGCTGTTTACCTTCTCTAGATCCAAGTCTGGCATCATTGGAATGGGTACAGGAACCTCGTACTTAGGAACTGCTGAGCAGGTGCCAGCAAACACAATAGTAATCAGCACAATGTTCATCCTTGCAAGGCTTTGCAGCAGCTCAGGAATGTCTGCGACGTCTGCTGAGACCTCGGTTCTTCAAGCGATGCCTGGATTTATATCCCTCTGCTTATGTCCCCAAATTTCATCTCAGCCAGTACAGTCCTGCCATTAAAAGAGGTCGTGGGGTGTTTGAGAGGGAGAACCAGGTGATTTTCAGAACTAATTGTTATCCGTGGTGAGTACATTTTCTAAAAGCCCTGGAACACTCTGCCCATGGATGCTTGTTCTGAAGGACTCCAAGGCCTGTGGCCTCCCCTGTTAGTTGTGGGTGGTGGTTTAGGGTGAACTTCACCACCAACGGAGGCCTGGGCTGTGATCAAAAGGAGCCGAGAGCCAGTTGTAACTAATGTTAGAATAAGGTTTGCATCTCTGGACCACATTCCTCACCTGGAACATCCATGGGGCAGGTGTTGTGGGAGGAGGCATTGTGGGAACAAAGGAAATTCAAGTTGCGTTGGCTTCTCCTTTTGGAGTTAGCAGGGGTCCATCTGCTCCACACCCCCAGGACTAATCTTTTGTTGCGCCTTGGTTTTGGAACACTTTGCTTTTGGAATGGAGTTCCAGAACAGATTAAGTTTGAGAACCAAGGTACCACTGTATGGTGTAAAAATGAAAACACCTGAAACGATAGTGTTTTTCTAATTTTACTATTACAGTCAACCCAGTTGATCTCTTACATGCAAGGCAATTAGGAAACAGCTAGATTCCTGCTCAGTGGTCCTCACAGTGCACCCTGAGTCATGTGGGGAAGGGGAGCGATGTGGAATTTAGGTTGGGCACATTACCAGTGGGACCATCAATCTGGTAAGACCCGGTTAAGGCTGTAAACCTGGTCCTTCAGGGGCACAGTTTCCCCATTCAGGACCAGTGAGTCCCCCACACCCCCACACCCCTGTCCCCCCAAAATAGTACTTCTATCTTATCTTGTCAGGATTCAACCTTAATATGGCTTGGGGTATGCTTGGGAGTCATGGGTGGGCAGCGCACTGAATGTCACCTCCCTCAGTGATGACAGCTGGGGCGGTCCACCCCCACCACCCTCCTTCCTTCGCCCCTGCCTGAGCTGACACTGCCGGTTTCAGAGGTGGTGTTGAGGACTGCTGGTTTTGAGGAACTTCAATATCCATGGCTCAGAATTTCATGACTACTTCTTAAGATAGTTCAGAAATTTCAGCTGGTGCAGAATTTGGTGACTTGAATTCTCACTGGGGCAAGATGGTTGAGCATATTGTACCAATCCTGGCCTGAATGCACTGGCTGCCAATTATTTTCTGAGGCAGACATGTGGATCATCCTTACATGCTGAAGGCTGAGAAGCACCTGACTTCGGTTTGCCTCCCTTCTCGTCGTCTGAATTCATCAAAAATACAGTGGTACCTGTGGATGCGAACGGGATCCGTTCCAGAGCCCCATTTGCATCCTGAAGAGAACTCAACCCGCGTCTGCATGTGCGCAGGTCGCAATTCGCCACTTCTGCACATGACGTCATTTTGAGCATCTGCGCATGTGCGAGTGGCAAAACCCAGAAGTAACACGTTCCATTACTTCCAGGTAGCCGCGGACCACAACCCGAAAATGCTCAACCTGGACCTCAGAATGCCCAAGCCCAAGCCTGGACCTCAGAATCCAGGAATTTTCCTTTTTATATAGTGCTATGAATTTGGGTTTATCCAAGTTTATGCACCAACTACTGGTGCTGAAGAAACTGAAATTGACAAATTCTATGAAGACTTACAAGACCTTATAGAAGTGACACCAAAGAAGGATGTTCTTCTCATTATAGGGGATTGGAATGCTAAAGTAGGGAATCAAGAGATAAAAGGAACAACTGGCAAGTTTGGCCTTGGAGATCAAAACGAAGCAGGGCAAAGGCTAATAGAGTTCTGTCAAGAGAACAAGTTGGTCATCACAAACACGCTTTTCCAACAACACAAGAGACGACTCTACACGTGGACATCACCAGATGGGCAGCATCGTAATCAGATTGATTATATTCTCTGCAGCCAAAGATGGAGAAGCTCTATACAGTCAGCAAAAACAAGACCTGGAGCTGACTGTGGCTCAGATCATCAGCTTCTTATAGCAAAATTCCAGCTTAAACTGAAGAAAGTAGGAAAAACCACTGGGCCGGTAAGATACAATCTGAATCAAATCCCTTATAAATACACAGTGGAAGTGAGGAACAGGTTTAAGGATTTAGATTTGCTGGACAGAGTGCCTGGAGGCTCGCAACATTATTCAGGAGGCAGCAACAAAAACCATCCCAATGAAAAGTAAATGCAAGAAAGCAAAGTGGCTGCCCAATGAGGCCTTACAAATAGCAGGGGAGAGAAGGCAAGCAAAATGCGAGGGAGATAGTGAAAGATACAGGAAATTGAATGCAGATTTCCAAAAAATAGCAAGGAGAGACAAGAAGGCCTTCTTAAACGAGCAATGAAAAGAAATAGAGGAAAACAACAGAATGGGAAGAACCAGAGATCTGTTCAAGAAAATTTGAGATGTGAAAGGAACATTTCGTACAAAGATTACCATAATAAAGGACAAAAGTGGTAAAGACCTAACGGAAGGAGAAGACATCAAGAAGAGGTGGCAAGAATACACAGAGGAATTATACCAGAAAGATATGGATGGCGCGTACACCCCATGTAGTGTGGTTGTTGACCTTGAGCCAGACATCCTGGAGAGTGAAGTCAAATGGGCCTTAGAAAGCGCTGCAAATAACAAGGCCAGTGGAAGTGATGATATTCCAGCTGAACTATTTAAAATTTTAAAAGATGATGCTGTTAAGGTGCTACACTCAATATGCCAGCAAATTTGGAAAACTCAGCAGTGTCCAGAGGATTGGAGAAGATCAGTCTACATCCCAATCCCAAAGAAGGGCAGTGCCAAAGAATGCTCCGACTACCGCAAAATTGCACTCATTTCATACGCTAGCAAGGTTATGCTTAAAATTCTACAAGGCAGGCTTAAGCAGTATGTGGACCGAGAACTCCCAGAAGTGCAAGCTGGATTTCGAAGGGGCAGAGGAACCAGATACCAAATTGCAAACATGCGCTGGATTATGGAGAAAGCTAGAGAGTTCCAGAAAGACATCTACTTCTGCTTCATTGATTATGCAAAAGCCTTTGACTGTGTCGACCACAGCAAACTATGGCAAGAAATGGGAGTGCCTGATCACCTCATCTGTCTCCTGAGAAATCTCTATGTGGGACAAGATGCTACAGTTAGAACTGGATATGGAACAACTGATTGGTTCAAAATTGGGAAAGGAGTACGGCAAGGCTGCATATTGTCTCCCTGCTTATTTAACTTATATGCAGAATTCATCATGCGAAAGGCTGGGCTGGATGAATCCCAAGCCAGAATTAAGATTGCCAG
Source organism: Podarcis erhardii (assembly GCF_964252035.2). Classification (NCBI taxonomy): domain Eukaryota; kingdom Metazoa; phylum Chordata; class Lepidosauria; order Squamata; family Lacertidae; genus Podarcis; species Podarcis erhardii. The sequence continues at coordinate 9,850,591 of NC_138515.1, read as the reverse complement.
AAGAAATATCAACAACCTCAGATATGCAGATGACACAACCTTGATGTCAGAAAGTGAGGAGGAATTAAAGAACCTTTTAATGAGGGTGAAAGAGGAGAGCGCAAAATATGGTCTGAAGCTCAACATCAAAAAAACGAAGATCATGGCCACTGGGCCCATCACCTCCTGGCAAATAGAAGGGGAAGAAATGGAGGCAGTGAGAGATTTTACTTTCTTGGGCTCCATGATCACTGCAGATGGTGACAGCAGTCACGAAATTAAAAGACGCCTGCTCCTTGGGAGAAAGGTGATGGCAAACCTAGACAGCGTCTTAAAAAGCAGAGACATCACCTTGCCAACAAAGGTCCGTATAGTTAAAGCCATGGTTTTCCCAGTAGTGATGTATGGAAGTAAGAGCTGGACCATCAAGAAGGCTGATCGCCGAAGAATTGATGCTTTTGAATTTTGGTGCTGGAGGAGACTCTTGAGAGTCCCATGGACTGCAAGAAGATCAAACCTATCCATTCTGAAGGAAATCAGCCCTGAGTGCTCACTTGAAGGACAGATCCTGAAGCTGAGGCTCCAATACTTTGGCCACCTCATGAGAAGAGAAGACTCCCTGGAAAAGACCCTGATATTGGGAAAGATGGAGGGCACAAGGAGAAGGGGACGACAGAGGATGAGATAGTAGGACAGTGTTCTCGAAGCTACCAGCATGAGTTTGACCAAACTGCGGGAGGCAGTGGAAGACAGGAGTGCCTGGCGTGCTCTGGTCCATGGGGTCACGAAGAGTCGGACACGACTAAACGACTAAACAACAACAAATGAATTTGGGGTGTACACATAATAGTTTTCTTTCTCTTAAGGCCAACAGAAGAGAAAACAGTACCACTTATGTGATTAGAATACCATTTATGAATATATATCTGATCCAAATGATTCAAGTTTTCTTTCCAAATGGAATGGTTCACAATGGTGGTTGATATTTGCAATGCAGGAGGCAGATTCCAGGATGATTCCTCTATGCTCAACCTGAAGCAATTTTAACCCGAGGTATGACTATATTTTCAGAGGTTTGGAAATGGGCAGGGGCGGAGAAAGGGGTGGGTGGGGGCGGAACACCCCGGGTGTCACTACAGGGGGGTGACAAAATGGCAGGCGGCACTCATTGTGGGGCCTGCAGTGTGCTCAAGCCGCATGTCTCTCTTGGGAGTGATGGATTGGCTTGACTGCCCGCAGGTTCCTCACTGCCCCAAACAGTCTGCCATCTGCCTCCCCCTCAGCTGTTGGATCGCTGAGTTGGAGGAGGCAGGCAGGCTTCTCGGAGGCCCAGCGGAGCGTCCTGCCCTGGCTGGCCCCGCCCTGCCCTGTGGGTGACTGGCCCCACCACTGGGTGCAGGGCATGTATGCCAGGTGCCTGATTGGCTTGCTCCGCCACTGGGAATGGGAAGTCCTTCACTGTGCAGAACTGGTTATGTTACTGTCCATTTCTTTTGCCCTGTGATGTCTGCAAGGCTTTACTTTACACTAATGAGCGCATCATCTTACGTCAGAGATAATAAAACCGGGATGTCATGACTCAACTGCAGGTCATTGGTCCTGGGGTTGGTGTGTATGATGCGATATGGCACCATATGGTGCAATCAGGAGTATGAAATGCAACGTTGCCAAATGAAATCATGTACACAATGTGGACTGGGTCGTTTATACATGACCATCTTTGTATCTCCTCAACAGGAGCCAGTCAACAAATTTTATTATCATAGTTGTGTTCAGCACCTTGAAATTAGAAAAAGTGAGAGGCTGTTGCATTTCAGAGGCATTTTGTGAATTGTGAAATTTAGGAAGTTCCACTACTTTCTAACTAAGACAGGTTTTACTTCCCATGCAATTTTCTGAAGTCCATGAACCTGGCCTTTGAAGAGTTAATAAGTAAACTATGTTTTATTTTCCAAGCTTGTGGTCTCCTTGGGGAAGAAGGAAACTTTAGAAAGGTTTCCCCCTCCCCCCCCCCATGGGGACATTTTGGAAATAACTGTAGAGAGCATATTTTAAAGGTCCAACAACCTATATTTCCATGCTTTACTTAGCTGCATATTTTGTGATCTCGACTGGAGTTCTCTCACCAAAGAGTGCTTGCCCCAAGCCTGGATCTCGGAATCCAGGAATTTCCCTTTTTATATAGTGCTATGAATTTGGGGTGTACACATAATAGTTTTTTTTTCTCTTAGGCCAACAGAAGAGAAAACAGTACCACTTATGTGATTAGAATACCATTTATGAATATATATCAGATCCAAATGATTCAAGTTTTCTTTCCAAATGGAATGGTTAACAATGGTGGTTGGTATTTGCAATGCAGGAGGCAGATTCCAGGATGATTCCTCCATCCCCACCCTCATGCAGACATCTTTCCCATGTTATTTTTGGCTTTCTGCATGGAATTGCAAAAAACAAGAGATCCCGTTATCACAGCAAGAGGTGGGGGCCTCGGCCCATGGAGAAAACCCACAAAAGGTTGCAGTTGTATTCCTCTGGACCCTGCTCCTGGTCATTTAACAAAAGCCTGATCTGCCGATGTTTTCAAATGATAATGTTCCTACTCTCCAGGCCATAGGTAATAACTGCCCTGGGACCTCTGGGTAGAGGGTAGTACATAAAATCCTTATAATTTCAATAATAATATCAGCAAATCAGCAGGAAGATGTCAGTGTCAGATTCAGTTGGATGCTGGAGGGGTCTCAGGTCTGAACTAGCTAAAATTATCAGTGTTCATGGAGAATTCTGCCTGAGGCCTGGGGCTACCTTTGAAGGTGTCCCAGAAACTACAACTAATCCAGAATGCAGCAGCTAGACTGGTGACTGGGAGTGGCCGCTGAGACCATATAACATTGGTCCTGAAAATCTTCATTGGCTCCCAGTATGTTTCCGAGCACAATTCAAAGTGTTGGTGCTGACCTTTAAAGCCCCTGGGACATGAGCCAGCCCCACCACTGCCTGCTCTCTGTCCCCCGAAGCTGGAGCATGAAGCTCCGCCACTGCCTTAGATGTGTCTACTCATGAGTAAACACCACTGAATTCAATAAAGCTTATGACCTGCCAGGTAAGTGTGCAGAGGACTAATTATCTTACCTTTTCCATATCTTCTTATATACAGAGATCTGTGGATGAAAAGAAATGCTGTCAGTGAATGAGCAAGATGTGGGATTGGGTCCAGGGAACAGAACAAGTTAAGGATGATGATGATGATGATTTTGTTCCTTATGGGCCCTGCTCCATAGCCAACAATAGACTCGCTCTCAGATATCAGTAGGGTTTCTCTTTTTTAAAGGATCCATAATGCTTATCTACATGTGGAGAAAACCTTCTCTTGATAAAAGGGCCGCTTTTCTCCACATAAACTAACCTGGATCCTGCAATCATCATATAAGGCCTTTCTTCATGTGCTTCTTCCACAAAAGGTCTGGAAGGTGGCAACGCAAGAACAGCCTTTTTCTGCAGTGACTCCCCATTCTGTGGGCATTCTCCCCAGGGAGGATTGGCTGGAACCATCGTTATATCTATTTAGGCACTGGGCAAAAAGGTTTCCCTTCACCCAGGCCTTGGGCTGATGAACAGTCTATGTCCTTTTACATGTGTTTGTGGGAGAGATGGCTTATGGGTGGTTTTTTTTTGTTATTTTTCTCCTTTTTATTATGTATTTTTGTGTTTTTATATTGTATTTTTATACTGTGAACTGTCCCGAGATCTTCAAATTTAATAAATCCTAATAATGTAAGAAAGTACTTCCTGATGTTTAGTTGGAATCCCCTTTCTTGTAATTGGAATCCACTAGTTCAAAAGCTAGCATCCAGAGCAGGAGAAATAATAATAATAATAATAATAATAATAATAATAATAATAATAATAATAAATATTAATATTTGTTACCTCGCCCATCTAGCTGGGTTTCCCCAGCCACTCTGGGCGGCTTCAACAAATACCAAAAATACACTAATATGTCATACATTAAAAACTTCCCTGAACAGGTCTGCCTTAAGATGTCTTAAGAAAAGAAGCTAACTCCATCTTCTGTGTGACAGCCCAGGAGACATTTGAAGAGGACTATCCCATCCTTTCTCAATCTCCTCTGCTCCAGGCTAAATACCACCCAATTCCCTCAACTGTTCCTTATCAGGCTTCATATCCAGATTCTAATAATACCTGGTGATCTCTAGAGTCCAAGCGGCTAGCATCATCATCACCATACCTTCAAACTAGGGCGGAGAAAATCTTAAGCATTAATTGCACTTACTATTTTCGGATACATAGGCGATTGCCTCTGGATCGAATTGCAAATCTGTGGCCAAAGTTTTAAATTTTTCTTTCACTTCATCTGACACAGTCTGTTCCCTGCCTTAAGACACAAACAAGGAGTTGGCATTGAGAATCAGCATCATAGTGCAGGAGGATAGATCATGGAATGGTAGAGTTGGAGTCATCTAGTCCCCTGCAATGCAGGAATCTCAGATAAAGGATCCATGACTGATGGCCTTCCAACCTCTGCTTAAAAACCTCCAAGGAAGGAGAGTCCACAACCTGCCGAGGGAGTCCATTCCACTGTTGAACAGCTCTCACTCTCAGAAAATACTTCCAGATGTTTAGTCCGAATCTCCTTCCTTGTAACTTGAATCTATTGGATTGAGTCCTACCCTCCGGAGGAGAAAACAAGCTTGCTCCCTCTTCCATGGGACAGTTCCTTTCGATATTTGAATATGACTATCATATATTCTCTCAGTCTCTTTTGCAAGCAAAAATAAACACTCCCTCAACCATTCCTCATAAGGCTTCATTTGCATTCCTTTGATCATCTTGTTTGCCCTCCTCTGCACACATTCCAGCTTGTCAATATCCTCCTTAAATGCTAGCACCCAGAACTGGACACTGTATTCCAGGTGTGGTTGGACCAAGCCAGAATGGAGTGGTCCTGTGACTTCTTTGGATCTGGACACAATACTTCTGCTGATGCAGCTGAGATTTGCATTAGCTCTTTTTTGCTGCTGCATCACGCTGTTATGTATCTTAACAAATCCATCTTGCCTGACTCCTTACTTCCCTGCCCGCTTTTTAAAGAACAGCTTCAGAAGGAGGAGGTTTGAAATGAAAAACCAGAAGTGTAGGGTAAAGTTCCTTCTCCATTCTGAATTGTCCCATCCTGATGCAACCCTCAGGGGCTTGTGAGGCACATTTGCACAGAGCATGCCAACCAGCGCTTTAAGCTACCGTGCCTCGCAGGGTTGTTGTGGGGACAAAAAATTGAATTGCCAGTAGATTATGGCAAATTTGTTGTTGGTGTTTTATCGTGATGCTCAAAGTATTGTGACAAATCTAGTGGCGGGTTGGTGGTGGTGGGTGGATTACTCTATTGGCCATTAGTGGTGGTATTTACATATCCTTAGTCAAACTGGGAGGAAGGGTGAGATTTTCAAAAGCTGACAGGTGCGCCCATTGTAACCTAGGGCACCCAAAGAAGCTCCAGACATACCATAGAGCTGTAGCATGCCCATGTGCTCCATTAGGAAGTGGATGATATGGTAAGTCTCATAATCTGTATCCACAATGTGTACTGTAGTCTTCTCATCTATTGAAATAAGAGCCACAAAAGATCCATTAACAGCCATGGGAGTCACTTACACAGATGCAAAAGAAAGGGCGTCCGTGTGTTGATGGAGATAATGGAGAAATCTATTAAACCTACCATCAGTATCAAATTCGGCTTGCTTTATAGGGTATAGAACAACTCTTCTACGCCGACATTCTCCATTTCTGGAAAGAAAGGCAGGGTTGTCAAGTTGCTTCCCCACCCAATCAGCATGCCCCCCTCCCCCAATCTCTGCACAAGATTTCAAAGGGGTTCCAGGTGCTCAGCCAGGGCCATGTTTCCTCTGAGAATCAAGTTGTAGTGCCTTTAAGAAATATGGTTTCCTCTGTCCCAGCCAGAGAACAAATTTTCCTGTGACATCATCCCCATCAGCAGCTTGGAGTTGGCCAGTCCTGGAGTTCTGGGGGGCCCATTGCCCAGTTTCAGAAGAAGAGGGAGCAACGGGAAGCTGCCCAATAGACATTCAGAATCTCAGCTGATGTAACTGACTTTCGGGGATCAGGGATGCAGCTTAGGCTGGACCCCTGGGTGTACGTACGACCTAGCCTCCCTGCTGAAAGAGGCAGGGGTAGGTAGGCAACAGGCCAAGCCTCGGGACCCTTCCCTTTATACTGTGAAGGTAGATAATGATCATAGCAGTGGATGCAGACTTACTTAGGAACATCAATTTTGAGGACCAGTTCTCCATTCTTTTGGGGCTCCATTAAATAGCCATAGACTTCTCTCGTCTGTTTGTCATACTGTACTGTTGCAATGGGAAACCACTTACCGGTGAGCTACAAAGAAGAGGTTTGTTTGTGTGTTATTGAGAAAGACATTTTAATATATATTGTAGACTGGTAGCTAAAGTAGCATAGTGGTCTCAGACTTTCCACTCTGGGCCCCTCTTTCAGAATGGAATTTTTTTCAAGCCACATCAAGTTGTTGTTGTTGTTGTTGTTGTTGTTGTTGTTGTTGTTGTTGTTATTATTATTATTATTATTGATAAGAAATACATTGCAAAATGAAAAGAAGCAACTTCTAGCAGGGCTTGATTAATAACACAGAACACAACTACTTTATAAGTACAGTAGCACCTTGGTTCTCAAACTTAATCAGTTCCTGGAGTCTGTTTGCCTCCTGAAACCGTTTGAAAACCAAGGTGTGGCTTCTGATTGGCTGCAGGAGCTTCCTGCAGTCAAGCAGAAGCTGCATCAGATGTTCAGCTTCCGAAAAACATTTGCAAACTGGAACACTTATTTCCAGGTTTGCAGCGTTCAGGAGCCAAAACGTATGAGTACCAAGGCGTTCGAGAACTAAGGTATGGCTGTATAAAACAATGCTATATACACATACTACACTGAAATGTTTAAACGTTTCTTTATTGATCCTTGATTCTTCCTGCTAAATTTGCCATCCTCTCCTGCCACACCAGTGTAGCACAACACACCCTTGGAGAACCACTGGGTTAGGGCATGGGAGAGACCAGGATTCAAATTCCTGTTCGGCATGAAGCTCACACTCACTGCCTCTCAGCCCAATCTACCTCATAGGGTTGTTGTGGGGATTAAATGAGGAAGGGGAGAACCATGTGCATCACCTTGCGCTCCGTGGAGAAACAGGTGGGTTATAAAGAGGGCATAGTCAGCTTGCAAAGGCTGTAAGCAGGTGAACAAGGCTGTGCAAGCTTGATTATTGATAAATTTGTTACCACCCCTAGTTATAAGTGAAGGAGAAAAATGTTGCTGTTTACCTTCCTTAGTTTCAAGTCTGGCATCATTGGAATGGGTACAGGAACTTCGTACTTAGGAACTGCTGAGCAGGTGCCAGCAAACACAATAGTAATCAGCACAATGTTCATCCTTGCAAGGCTTTGCAGCAGTTCAGGAATGTCTGCGACGTCTGCAGAGACCTCGGTTCTTCAAGCGATGCCTGGATTTATATCCCTCTGCTTATGTCCCCAAATTTCATCTAAGCCAGTACAGTCCTGCCATTAAAAGAGGTCGTGGGGTGTTTGAGAGAGAGAACCAGGTGATTTTCAGAACTAATTGTTATCCGTGGTGAGTACATTTTCTAAAACCCTGGAACACTCTGCCCCTCGATGCTTGTTCTGAAGGACTCCATGGCCTGTGGCCTCCCCTGTTAGTTGTGGGTGGTGGTTTATGGTGAACTGCACCACCAGCAGAGGCCTGGGCTGTGATCAAAAGGAGCCGAGAGCCAGTTGTAACAAATGTTAGAATAAGGTTTGCATCTCCAGACCACATTCCTCACCTGGAACATCCATGGGGCAGGTGTTGTGGGAACAAGGGAAATTCAAGTTGCGTTGGCTTCTCCTTTTGGAGATAGCAGGGGTCCATCTGCTCCACACCCCCAGGACTAATCTTTTGTTGTTGAAATCATGTCTTGTTATGGGCATAAGACCCATCCAAGTTAAAATACAGTACAGTGGTACCTTGTTTCTCAAACGCCCTGGTACTCAAACAACTTGGAAACCAAACACCGCAAACCTGGAATTAAGTGTCCCAGTTTGCAAACTTACTTCGGAAGGCAAACGTGCTCCATTTTGAGTGTCATGCTTCTGTTTTGAGTGCCACACTTCTGTTTTGAGTGTTACACTGAGGTCTGTCTGTCTTTGTTATTTATTTTGTGTTTTTGTTTTTGCGAATCTTTTTTTGTTTTTGTGACTGTGTGGAACCCAGTTCAGCTACTGATTGATTGATTGATTGATTGATTGTGTGACTGCAGTACATTGTTTATTGCTTTCATTTTATGGATCAGTGGTCTCGTTAGATAGTAAAATCCATGTTAAACTGCTGTTTTAGGGCTTGTTTTTAAAAGTCTGCAATGGATTAATCCATTTTGCATTACTTTCTATGGGAAAGTGCGCCTTGGTTTTGGAACACTTTGCTTTTGGAATGGAGTTCCAGAACAGATTAAGTTTGAGAACCAAGGTACCACTGTATGGTGTAAAAATGAAAACACCTGAAACGATAGTGTTTTTCTAATTTTACTATTACAGTCAACCCAGTTGATCTCTTACATGCAAGGCAATTAGGAAACAGCTAGATTCCTGCTCAGTGGTCCTCACAGTGCACCCTGAGTCATGTGGGGAAGGGGAGCGATGTGGAATTTAGGTTGGGCACATTACCAGTGGGACCATCAATCTGGTAAGACCCGGTTAAGGAGGAACCTAACGACTCTCCAGTTGGTAGAGCATGAGACTCTTAATCTCAAATTAGCAAAAAATATATAAATTTAAATCAAATACGTGTTGAAAATGTCAAGAGAAAGAAGGTTCTTTTTATCATATGTGGTGGTCTTGTTGTAAGGTTAAAGCTTATTGGAAAATTTTATATATTGAATTGGAACAGATGTTTAAAATAACGTTTGTAAAAAATGACAAGAACCCAGAAGCTTTCCTTTTGGGAATTACAGGGACAGAACTACCTAAATTGTATAGAAATTTATTTATGTATGCTACTACAGCAGTAAGAATGTGACTTGCCCCAAAGTGGAAAGAAGCAGAAGTCCCAGTAAAGGAAGAATGGATACAGAAACTCATGGAATATGCACAAATGGCAAAACTTACCGGAAAAATAAGAAATCAAGATAACAAACTTTTTATAAAAGAATGGAAATGGTTTATTGAATATTTCCAGATAAATTATAAACAGATAAAAATATTAGCGGGATTAATGTAATAACCTGCAATTTTATAAGAGTATGGATATGCAGAAGACAGAAAAAATGAATTTAAGGAACCGCAGTAAGAGGGGGAAGGATTAGATGACCCTTGCGGTCCCTTCCATTTCTAAAACTCTGTGATTTTATGACTGTAAGCTAAAACGAAGAACAGCCCCATATTAGCTACAAGGAGGGTTCTAGTCTGCACAGCGAAAAATGGGTAGTGCAAGTCTTTCCAAGGACTGTGGTTGGATGAGAGATGTCAAGGTGCTGGACAGCAGGTGGCTGGGTAAACCATGAACAGCTAGGATGATGTATATTTGGCCATATAGGTATGCAACCCTGGAGGTTTGGCAGGGCAGAGGCCCATTCCTCTGGGTGGTCTTGTCTGAATTGCTCCCCTATCTCAGTCACCACTCCTGGCCAACCTTTGTTATTGTGATGGCCTGGGATTCCGATTCAGAGGCTGAACCAGAGGAATCCCAGCCTGCACAGGAGTCCCCGCCTCCAGGGCCGGCTGAACTGGGGCAAGGCCTAGATTCTGAGGAGCCTGCACCTGTGTCAGATCCTCAGGAGCTGGCCCCAGGTGAAACCCTTCTGGCCCCAGAGGTGCTTGAGGACTCAGTGGCTACAGGGGAGCCTCCTCCGGGGCCCAGTAACCCTTCGGCCTCTCCTGAACTACAGAGGCTTAGGGCAGAGAGGCGAAGGGAACTGGTTGCTCCCAGGAGGAGTGCTCGCCTTAAGGCCAGAGGAGGCGGGGCTCCTGGGGGCCGGGACCGCCCCTGGCCTTAGAAGAAGATAAAGGTCAGTCAGCCCGGTCCCAGGTTGCGGGAGCAATGTCGTTGGGCTTCAGACCTTCCAGTGTTCCTGTTCCCTGCTCGGCCTCCTGTTCCTGACCTTCCAGCGTTCCTGTTCCCTGCCCGGCCTCCTGCTTCTGATCTTCCAGCGCTCCTGTTCCCGCCCGGCTCCCAGCTTCTGACCTTCCAGCGTTCCTGTTCCCTGTCCAGCCTTCTGCTTCTGACCTCCCAGCGTTCCTGTTCCCCGCCCGGCTCCCTGTTTCGGACCTCGCCTTTCATCTCGTGAACTCTGATTACGATCACGGTACCTTTCCCCCGGGACCAGCACAGTTATTGCTGCTGAACTGTGCACAGGTCAGGGTCAGTCTTCTTCTTCAAGCAGGTCTGACAGACCATTTTTGTTTGTTTTCTGAGAGCAGTTGTTCCAGGCTTTTCAACAAGAACAACAAAAATGGTTCCCAGAGCAGCTTGCATACTATCAGTTAAGATAAGACAGCCCTGGCCCCTGCAGGCGTACAATCTAAAAAAAAGAATGTGATGCACAAGAGGAAAGGCGCAGGGGCAGAAAAGGAGGGTAGTAATACTTTGGCACCAATTTGGAGGCCTTCTGCCTGGTTCCCTGTAAACTCGCTTCTCGCAGTTAGGGAACCAGCAGAAAACCCTCAGAGGACGACCTCAGCGTCCGGTCTGAACAATGGAGGTGGAGACGCTCCTTCAGGTATACTGGGCCAAGGCATTTAGGGCAACACTTTGAATTGTGCTCGGAATATGACTATATGACTGGTTTTATATAGTCTTGGGGGCCACTCCCGGTCACCAGTCTAGCTGCTGCATTCTGGTTTAGTTGTAGTTTCCGGGTCACCTTCAAAGGTAGTCCCATGTTGAGAGCATTGCAGTAGTCCAAGGGGGAGATAACCAGAGCATGTACCACTTCTGGTGAAACAGTGTGCAGGCAGGTAGGACCTCAGCCAGCGTACCAGGTGGAACTGGTAGAGAGTTGTCCTGGACACAGAATTGACCTGAACTTCCATGGACAGCTGTGAGACCAAAATGACTCCTAGGCTGCACACCTGGTCCTTCAGGGGCACAGTTACCCCATTCAGGACCAGGGAGTCCCCCAAACCCACACACCCTCTGTCCTCCCCAAAGAGTACTTCTGTCTTATCTTGTCAGGATTCAACCTCAATATGGCTCGGGGTAGGCTTGGGAGTCATGGGTGGGTAGCTCACCCAATGTCACCTCCCTCAGTGTTGACACCTGGGGCGGCCAACCCCACCCCCGCCCTCTTTCCTTCACCCCTGCCTGAGCTGACACAGCTGCTTTTAGAGGTGGTGTTGAGGACTGCTGGTTTTGAGGAACTTCAATATCCATGGCTCAGAATTTCATGACTACTTCTTAAGATAGTTCAGAAATTTCAGCTGGTGCAGAATTTGGTGACTTGAATTCTCACTGGGGCAAGATGGTTGAGCATATTGTACCAATCCTGGCCTGAATGCGCTGGCTGCCAATTATTTTCTGAGGCAGACGTGCAGCTCATCCTTACATGCTGAAGGCTGAGGAGAACCTGACTTCGGTTTGCCTCCCTTCTCATCGTCTGAATTCATCAAAAATACAGTGGTACCTCTGGATGCAAACAGGATCCATTCCAGAGCCCCGTTCACATCCTGAAGAGAACTCAACACACGTCTGCATGTGCGCAGGTCGCAATTCGCCACTTCTGCACATGACGTCACGTTCCGTTACTTCCAGGTAGCCGCGGACCACAACCCGAAAATGCTCAATCTGAAGCAATTTTAACCCAAGGTATGACTATATTTTCAGAGGTTTGGGAATGGGCAGGGGCGGAGAAAGGGGGGCAGTGGGGGCGGGACACCCCGGGTGTCACTACTGGGGGGTGACAAAATGCCAGGCAGCACTCATTGTGGGGCCTGCAGTGTGCCCGAGCCGCATGTCTCTCTTGGGAGTGATGGATTGGCTTGACTGCCCGCAGGTTCCTCACTGCCCCAAACAGTCTGCCATCTGCCTCCCCCTCAGCTGTTGGATCGCTGAGTTGGAGGAGGCAGGCAGGCTTCTCGGAGGCCCAGCGGAGCGTCCTGCCCTGGCTGGCCCCGCCCTGCCCTGTGGGTGACTGGCCCCACCACTGGGCGCAGGGCATATACGCCGCCCCAGGTGCCCGGTCGGCTTGCTCCGCCGCTGGGAATGGGAAGTCCTTCACTGTGCAGAACTGGTTATGCTACTGTCCATTTCTTTCGCCGTGTGATGCCTGCAAGGCTTTGTTTTACACTAATGAGCGCATCATCTTACGTCAGAGATAATAAAACCGGGATGTCATGACTCAACTGCAGGTCATTGGTCTTGGGGTTGGTGTGTATGATGCAATTTGACACCGTATGGTGCAATCAGGAATATGAAATGCAACGTTGCCAAATGAAATCATGTACACAATGTGGACTGGATATTTTAAAGGTCCAACAACCTATATTTCCATGCTTTACTTTGCTGCGTATTTTGTGATCTCGACTGGAGTTCTCTCACCAAAGAGTGCTTACCCCAAGCCTGGACCTCAGAATCCAGGAATTTTCCTTTTTATATAGTGCTATGAATTTGGGGTGTACACATAATAGTTTTCTTTCTCTTAAGGCCAACAGAAGAGAAAACAGCACCACTTATGTGATTAGAATACCATTTATGAATATATATCTGATCCAAATGATTCAAGTTTTCTTTCCAAATGGAATGGTTCACAATGGTGGCTGGTATTTGCAATGCAGGAGGCAGATTCCAGGATGATTCCTCCATTCCCATCCTCATGCAGACATCTTTCCCATGTTATTTTTGGCTTTCTGCATGGAATTGCAAAAGACAAGAGATCCCGTTATCACAGCAAGAGGTGGGGGCCTCGGCCCATGGAGAAAACCCACAAATGTTGCAGATGTTTTCTTCTGGTCCCTGCAGATGTTTTCAAATGATAATGTTCCTGTTCTCCAGGCCATAGGTGATAACCGCCCTGAGACCTCAATTAATAATAATAAGAATATCAGCAAATCAGCAGGAAGGTGTCAATGTCGGAATCAGTTGGATGCTGGAGTGGTCTGTCCCACCTTCCATTCCCCTGTAGAAGCACAAACAAGCATGCTGAGAGGTGATGATGGGCAAAGCCAGTGCTTTTTTCTGGGGGGGGACACAGGGGTACGCAAACCCCTAAATATTTTGTGAATCTAACGGGACAAGAAACTAAACATTTTAAGGAAGCACCAGGGCTCTGGCAGGATGCTGGGGCCTTCCTGCCTCCCTCGGAATCCCAGGTGGTGTTTGGGAAGGTGGCAGGAGGGCTCTTGGACCTATCAGAGCATCACAACGCCTCCCTCCCTAAGCTGGGCAGAAGTTTCCTGGGGTTTGGGAAGGAGGCCCCAGGGGAACATTCAGTGGACCAACCTTGTTCCCCTAATCCCCTGCCCATACACCACTGCCAAGATCATTTCGTATGAATCAAACACCCTTTCTTGGACACTCGCCAGGGTGGGGTGGGTGGTTTATCTCCCTGTCAGAGAACACGGTCTGCATATACAAGGTGCCAGGTCTAAACCAGCTAAAATTATCAGTGTTCATGGAGACTTCTGCCTGAGGCCTGGGTCTACCTTTGAAGGTGATCCGGAAATTACAACTAATCCAGAATGCGGCAGCTAGACTGGTGACTGGGAGTGGCTGCCGAGACCATATAACACCGGTCCTGAAATACCTACATTGGCTCCCAGTATGTTTCCGAGCACAATTCAAAGTGTTGGTGCTGACCTTTAAAGCCCTAAACAGCCTCGGTCCAGTATACCTGAAGGAGTGTCTTCACCCCCATCGTTCAGCCCGGACACTGAGGTCCAGCACTGATGGCCCTCTGGCGGTTCCCTCACTGCGAGAAGTGAAGTTACAGGGAACCAGGCAGAAGGCCTTCTCAGTAGTGGTGCTCGCCCTGTGGAATGTCCCATCAGATGTCAAGGAAATAAACAACTATCTAACTTTTAGAAGACATCTGAAGGCAGCCCTGTTTAGGAAACTTTCTAATGTCTGATGTTTTATCATGTTTTTAATATTCTGTTGGGAGCTGCCCAGAGTGGCTAGGGAGGCTGGCCAGATGGGCGGGGTATTATTATTATTATTATTATTATTATTATTATTATTATTATTATTACACATCTTGTATTTCAAGGATATTTAAAGCATGCTAAAGAATCCTGGGACCTGAGGTTTGTTCAGTGTGCATGGAGTTGTAGCTCTGAGAGGAAACCACAATTCCCAGGATCCTCTGGCGGGTGGGTTACGCAGCTGGAATCTCCCCAAGGGAGGGGTATTGCCTTTCGGTTGTGACCTGAAACCCTTTTAAATGTGCTTTAAGGTATGGTGTCCTGTATATGACCCTGCAGAGCTGGAGTCAAATCAGAGTATAGTGCTTCTTCCTTGGGGACTCACAGCACAACCTTAGATGTGTCTACTCATGAGTAAACACCACCGAATTCAATAAAGCTTATGACCTCCCAGGTAAGTGTGCAGAGGACTAATTACCGTACCTTTTTCGGATCTTCTTATGCACAGAGCTCTGTGGATGAAAAGAAATGCGGTTAATGAGTGAGCAAGATGTGGGATTGGGTCCAGGGCACAGAACAAGATCAGGATTATTATTATTTTGTTCCATAGCCAACAATAGATTGGCTGTCAGATATCAGTAGGGTTTCTCTTTTTTAAGGGATCCATAATGCTTATCTACATGTGGGGGAAAACCTTCTCTAGATAAAACTTCAAGGGCCACTTTTCTCCATATGAACCAACCTGGATCCTGCAATCATGTGAGGCCTTTCTTCATGTGCTTCTTCCACAAAAGGTCTGGAAGGTGGCAACACAAGAATGGACCTTTTCTGCAGTGGCTCCCCATTCTGTGGGCATTCTCCCCAGGGAGGATTGGCTGGAACCACCATTATATCTATTTAGGCACTGGGCAAAAACGTTCCCCTTCAGCCAGGCCTTGGGCTGATGAACAGTCTATGTCCTTTTACATGTGTTTGTGGGAGGGATGGCTTATGGCAGGGGTCAGCAAGCTTTATCTTGCCTGGGCCGGATCAGTCCCATGGAGATCTCTCTGTGGGTTGGATTCTGCACGTACGTGAGCTGGCACACCCATGATTTTCAGCGTCTGCATCTGCACAGACGTGATTTACAGCACCGTGGAAGTGAGTCCCTGCACTGCGCTGGTTTAGCGAGAGGGCAGCTTGGTTCGGGGGTGGCTCGTGGGCCGGTCAAACAACCTCCACGGGCTGCTTCTGGCCCATGGGCCTTAGGTTTCTGACCCCTGGCTTATGGGTTTGTTTTGTTATTGTTCTCCTTTTTATTATGTATTTTTATGTTTTTATATTGTATTTTTATACAGTGGTACCTTGGGTTAAGAAATTCGTTCTGGAGGTCCATTCTTAGCCTGAAACTGTTCTTAACCTGAAGCACCACTTTAGCTAATGTGGCCTCCCGCCGCTGCCGTGTGATTTCTGTTCTCACCCTGAAGCAAAGTTCTTAACCCGAGGTACTATTTCTGGGTTAGCGGAGTCTGTAACCTGAAGTGTCTATAACCTTAGGTACCACTGTACTGCGAACTGTCCCGAGATCTTCAAATTTAATTAATCATAAAAATGAAAGAAAGTACTTCCTGATGTTTCGTTGGAATCCCCTGTCTTCTAATTTGAATCCACTGGTTCAGAAGCTAGCCTCCAGAGCAGGAGAAAACAAGCGAGCTCCATGTTCCATGTGACAGCCCAGGAGACATTTGAAGAGGACTATCCCATCCTCTCTCGATCTCCTCTGCTCCAGGCTAAATACCACCCAACTCCCTCAACTGTTCCTTATCAGGGTTCATATCCAGATTCTAATAATACCTGGTGATCTCTAGAGTCCAAGCGGCTAGCATCATCATCACCATACCTTCAAACCAGGGCGGAGAAAATCTTAAGCATTAATTGCACTTACCATTTTTTGATACATAGGCAATTGCCTCTGGATCGAATTGCAAATCTGTGGCCAAAGTTTTAAATTTTTCTTTCACTTCATCTGACACAGTCTGTTCCCTGCCTTAAGACACAAACAAGGAGTTGGCATTGAGAATCAGCATCATAGACCAGGAGGATAGATCATGGAATGGTAGAGTTGGAGTCATCTAGTCCCCTGCAATGCAGGAATCTCAGATAAAGGATCCATGATAGATGACCATCCAACCTCTGCTTAAAAACCTCTAAGGAAGGAGAGTCCACAACCTGCCGAGGGAGTCCATTCCAATGCTGAACAGCTCTCACTGTCAGAAAATACCGTATTTTTCGCTCTATAAGACGCACCAGACCACAAGATGCACCTAGTCTTTGGAGGAGGAAAACAATAAAAAAATATTCTGAATCTCAGAAGCCAGAACAGCAAGAGGGATCGCTGTGCAGTGAAAGCAGCAATCCCTCTTGCTGTTCTGGCTTCTGGGATAGCTGTGCAGCCTGCATTCACTCCATAAGACGCACACACATTTCCCCTTACTTTTTAGGAGTGAAAAAGTGAGTCTTATAGAGCGAAAAATACGGTACTTAAGGGTGTTTAGTCCGAATCTCTTTTCTTGTAACTTGAAGCCATTGTTTTTGAGAACTAACTTGCAGAGCAGGATAAAACAAGCGTGCTCCCTCTTCCATGTGACAGCCCTTAAGATATTTGAATATGACTATCATCTCTCAGTCTCCTCTTTACCAGGCTAAAGATACCCAGCTCCTTCAACCATTCCTTGTAAGGCTTGGTTTTCAAACCCTTGATCACCTTGGTTGCCCTCCTCTGCACACATTCCAGCTTGTCAATATCCTCCTTAAATTGTGGCACCCAGAACTGGACACTGTATTCCAGGTGTGGTTGGACCAAGCCAGAATGGAGTGGTCCTGTGACTTCTTTGGATCTGGACACAATACTCCTGCTGATGCAGCTGAGATTTGCATTAGCTCTTTTTTGCTGCTGCATCACGCTGTTAAGTATCTTGACAAATCCATCTTGCCTGACTCCTTCCCTTCCCCCTTTTTTAAAGAACAGCTTCAGAAGGAGGAGGTTTGAAATGAAAAACCAGAAGCCTGGGCAGTGTTCCTTCTCCATTCTGAATTGTCCCATCCTGATGCAACCCTCAGGGGCTTGTGAGGCACATTTGCACAGAGCATGCCAACCAGCACCTTAAGCTCCCCTGCCTCGCAGGGTTGTCGTGGGTACGAAAATTTGAATTGCCAGTAAAGGTAAAGGCACCCCGACCATTAGGTCCAGTCACAGACGACTCTGGGGTTGCGGCGCTCATCTCGTTTTAATGGCCTAAGGAGCCGTCGCACAGCTTCCGGGTCATGTGGCCAGCATGACTAAGCCGCTTCTGGTGAACCAGAGCAGCGCACAGAAATGCTGTTTACCTTCCCGCTGGAGCAGTACCTATTTATCTACTTGTACTGCATGCTTTTGAACTGCTGGGTTGGCAGGAGCTGGGACTGAGCAACAGGAGCTCAGCCTGTCGCGGGGATTCGAACCACTGACCTTCTGATCGGCAAGCCGTAGGCTCTGTGGTTTAAATTGCCAGTAGATGGTGGCAAATTTGTTGTTGACATTTTATCAAGATGCTCAAAGTATTCTGACAAATCTAGTGGCGGGGGTGGGGAGTGGATTACTCTATTGGCAATTAGTGGTGGTATTTACATCTCCTTAGACAAACTGGGAGGAAGGGCAAGATTTCCAAAACATGGGCACAATAGGTGTGCCCATCATAACCTACGGCACCCAAACAAGTTCCCACAGGCCAGTCTCCAGACATACCAAAGAGCTGTAGCATGGCTGAACGCACTGTTCTGAAGAGGATGGTATGGTAAGTCTCATAATCTGTATCCACGATGTGTATTAATTTCCACCCATCTATTGAAAAAGAGCCGCAAAAGATCCATTAATAGGGATGGGAGTCACTTCCACAGATGCAAAAGAAAGGTGGGGGGGTTAGAGAAAGCACTTTTTCACTCAGCCCATAGTTAAACTATGGAACTCACTGCCCCAAGAGAGATTTGTGGAGGAGGAGAGGGCTATCAATGGCTCTGTCTCCACAGTTGGAGGAAGAAATGCTTCTGAATACCAGTTGCAGGAAACCACAGGAGGGGAGAGTTAATTAAGGAAACATTACTGCAGTTTGGAGACTGCAGGAAATACCTACATTGGCTCCCAGTACGTTTCCAAGCACAATCCAAAGTGTTGGTGCTGACCTTTAAAGCCCTAAATGGCCTCGGTCCAGTATATCTGAAGGAGCTTCTCCAACCCCACTGAGATCCAGCTCTGAGGGCCTTCTGGCGGTTCCCTCACTGCGAGAAGTGGGGTTACAGGGAACAAGGCAGAGGGCCTTCTCGGTAGTGGCACCCGCCCTGTAGAACGCCCTCCCATCAGATGTCAAGGATATAATTAACTATCTGACTTTTAGAAGGCATCTGAAGGCAGCCTTGTTCAGGAAAGTTTTTCATATTTGATGTTGCCGCTTTTTAACTATTAATATTCTGTTGAGAGCTGCCCAGAGTGGCTGGGGAGGCTCAGCCAGATGGCCGGGGTATACATAATTGAGAGAAGTCAAATATTCCATTCAGGCCCTTCCAGCTCTCAGGAGAAATCCATCTAACTCAATCCAGAAAGGAAGAGAAATCTGCTTCCGTTTCTGGTAGCGAACTTGGCAAGTTGATCTCCCAGGTTCGCTGGAGCTTGAGGGCGGGGTGTGTGTGTGTGGCTTGGATGGAGATAATGGAGAAATCTATTACACTTACCTACACTCTTGAATTCAGCCGGCTTTACAGGGTGTGTAACAAGTGTTTTACTCAGACATTGTCCTTCCCTGGAAAGAAAGGCAGGGTTGTGAAGTTGCTAACCCCCCCCCCCCATTCAGCACGCCCCCCCCCCAATCTCAGCACAAGATTTCAAAGGGGTTCCAGGTGCTCAGCCAGGGCCGTGTTTCCTCTGAGAATCACGCTGTATTGCCTTTAAGAAATATGGTTTAATTACACATATTTACACATAAGTTTAAAAATTTAAATTGAACAAATAGAAATTAATTTTAGTAATGTCTGCGTTTTTTGACTTGGAATGTAAACGGTTTGAATGAAAAATCAAAAAGGAATAAAGTAGAAAAGTTCTGAGGAATAAAAATTATGACGTGATTTGCTGGCAAGAGACACATGTGGCTAAAAAACACAAACATATTTTGATAAACAAAAAGTTAGGAGTAGAGTTTATTAACTCAGATGTTAATAAAAAAAGAGGGCTGGTGATTTACGTTAAAGAAAAACTGGAACCTGTACTAATTTGTAAAGATGATGAGGGAAGAATTCTGGGAGTTCAAATTAATGACCAAGGGGAAAAACTTAACGTAGTAACTGTCTATGCTCCCAATACGAACAAAGCAGAGTTTTTTTAAAAATTGTTTTTTTTTTTATAAATATTTATTAAGGTTTTTAAATATAAATGCACACATAATAAACAATCTTACTTCTTTCACAACAATTTCATCACTTCTTTGGGCTCCCTCACGTCTCCCGCTCCCATTTACATCGTTAAAAAATTTTTTTCCAAACAAATTATCAACTTGTTTACAATCTCATGTCCACTCATTCACATATAATCTAGCGCTTCTTCCAAAAAATTTTATATTTTCTTTAGTCTCACTTATCATCAAATTTAAATCTAGTTTAGTGGTGACCAGTTTTTTATAATCTAGCATCCTTCTTAACATTCAACCAAATTACAATGTTTTTGTAGATACATCTTGAATTTCTCCCAGTCTTCCTCCAACTTCTCTTCTCCCAGATCACGGATTCTGCCGGTCATCTCGGCCAGTTGCATATAGTCCATCAGCTGCATCTGCCACTCTTCCAGTGTGGGTAGATCTTGAGTTTTCCAGTTTTTTGCGATGAGAATCCTTGCTGCCGTTGTTGCATACATGAAAAATGTTTGATCCTTCTTTAACACCTTCTGGCCGACAATGCCCAGAAGGAAGGCCTCTGGTTTCTTAGTGAAGGTATACTTAAATACCTTTTTCAGCTCATTATATATCATTTCCCAGAAGACCTTCACCTTAGGGCATGTCCACCAGAGGTGAAAGAATGTTCCTTCATTTTCTTTACATTTCCAACATTTATTATCAGACGAATGGTATATTTTGGCAAGTTTAACTGGGGTCATGTACCATCTATATATCATTTTCATAACATTTTCCTTCAGAGCATTACATGCGGTGAAGTTCAGCCCAGTGGTCCACAACCTTTCCCAGTCCTCAAACATAATGTTATGCCCAATGTCCTGTGCCCATTTTATCATAGCCGATTTAACCATTTCGTCTTGTGTATTCCACTTTAGCAGCAAGTTATACATTCTAGATAATACCTTGGTCTTTGGTTCTAACAATTCTGTTTCTAACTTCGATTTCTCCACCTGGAACCCTAACTTTTTGTCATTTTTAAAAACTTCTTTAATCTGAGCATAATGTAACCAGTCTCGCACCTTATCCTTCATTTTCTCCAAACTCTGCAATTTCCAATTGTCTCCATCTTTTTCTAATATTTCCCAATATTTTGGCCATTTGGCCTCCATATTGGGTCTTTTTCGGGCCTTAGCCTCCAGAGGTGAAAGCCACCTTGGAGTTTTATTTTCCAATAAGTCTTTATATTTTGTCCAGACATTAAACACTGCTTTCCTGACAATATGGTTCTTAAAGGCCTTATTGATCTTAACTTTGTCATACCATAAATATGCATGCCAACCAAAAGCATTGTTAAAACCTTCCAGGTCCAACACGTCAGTGTCTTCGAGAAGTAGCCAGTCTTTTAGCCAGCAAAAAGCTGCGGCTTCATAGTACAACTTTAAGTCTGGCAGGGCAAAGCCCCCTCTTTCTTTCGCATCTGTTAATATCTTAAACTTAATTCTGGGCTTTTTGCCCTGCCAGACAAATTTAGATATATCTTTCTGCCACTTCCGGAAGCACTCCGTTTTGTCCACAATCTGTAATGTTTGAAACAAAAACAGCATTTTTGGCAATACATTCATCTTAATAGCAGCAATTCGGCCTAACAAAGAAAGCTTCAATTTTGTCCAACTATCCAAGTCTCTCTTAATTTCAGACCAACAGAGTTTTTTTAAAAATTGGAACAAGTATTATTAGAACTGGAAAACCATAAATTAATTCTGCTTGGAGACCTGAATGGAGTACCCATACCAGAATTAGATAGAAATGAAAAAAAGAGGAAATCAAATCAAGGGAAACTCTCAAAATCATTTAATAACCTTCAAGAAAATTTAGATTTGATCTGGAGACACAAAAACCCAACAACGAAACAATTCACGTATTTTTCAGAGCCACATTAGAGTTGGGGTAGAATTGATCAGATATGGGTCTCGAGTGACTTATCGATAAGAATAATGAAATGTGAAATACAACCCAGAACCCTCTCTGACCATAACCCAATTGTTTTGGAAATAAAATGTAAATCATCGGGCCCATATAGATGGAGAATGAATGATTATTTACTTGAAAATGAGGAGACGATTGAAAAGGCTAAAACCACCCTGAAAGAATACTTTGATATGAACCTGAACAAAGAAACAAAAATTGACATAGTCTGGGACGCCAGTAAGGCGGTTCTAAGAGGTTTTTTAATCCAACAGAATAATTATAGAAGGAAACTAAGAGAATTAAAGAAAGAAGAAATAATTAAGCAATTAAGAGACTGTGAGAAAAAATTAACAGTAAACCCTAGGGATGAAAGGACTAAACAAATCTCTAAAATGCTGCAGACACAATACTCGACACTAATAAGCCAAGAAGTAGAATGGAGAATTAAATCAATGAAGCAAAAATATTTTGAATCCACAAACAAAACAGGAAGACTATTGGCGTGGCAACTAAGAAAGAGGAAAAAACAAAACGTGATTAATAAAATTAAAATAGAAGAACAAATATTAGAAGATCCCAGTAAAATAGAGGAAAAGTTCCTTCAATTATATAAGAATTTGTATAAAAAAGAAGATGAGGACTTAGTGGCGCCCTCCTTGTGGAATGCCCTCCCATCAGATGTCAAGGACTATACAACTTTTAGAAGACATCTATCTGAAGGCAGCCCTGTATCGGGAAGTTTTATGCTTGTATATGTGTTGTGAGCTGCCCAGAGTGGCTGGGGCAACGCAGCCAGATGGGCGGGGTATAAAAAATTAAAATATTATTATTATTATTATTATTATTATTATTATTATTATTATTATCATCATCATCCAGCCTCTAATGAATGCATCACCTGCTGCTGCCACCATGGTAGTAGCAATGGCTCTGGCATGAAGAACAATAAGAACAATATTATAAAATAATTTTTCTTTGCCTTTGTTTGTGCATGTCCAGTAGTAAATATGGATAAAATGTCAAACTCAAAAGAAACCCCCCCATTTCCCCCTCCCCATTCATTCTATGTGTACCCAAGAAATAACAAAAACCAAGTTATACAAAAATACATACGTACATTGCAAAAAGGGTCAACTGTGAGCAATTATGGCTTTTAAAGCGGCAGCTTCTACCAACCGCATGACTTCATACCGAAAACAAGGAAGGCCTGAAACATGAGAAAAGAGGCCCCGTGGAAGGGGAGGAAAGAGAGGAAGCAAATGCATTTTTCCAGCTGTTGGGCTTAGGAATTTCATGTTTGGGTGTGTAATAGCAGTCAGTAATCACCACCACCCCACAGACGTACATTGATCTGGAGGTTAAATCAGCAGATTTTGATATGGCCAGAGGTTTTCTGTGAAAATCTTTTGGCTACAGCTCAGCTTAGGAAACAGAACTTAATGGAATTCCAGGAGGTTTTATACACCTCTACTGAAGGCATGGATGCGGGTGGCGCTGTGGGTTAAACCACAGATGTTGTCTGGATTCCATCCTGTCCAGGGAACTAACCACGATGTAAGTCAATTTTGCTGGTGGCGCTGTGGGTTAAACCACAGAGCCTAGGACTTGCCGATCAGAAGGTCGGCGGTTTGAATCCCCGCGATGGGGTGAGCTCCTGTTGCTCGGTCCCTGCTCCTGCCAACCTAGCAGTTCGAAAGCACTTCAAGTGCAAGTAGATAAATAGGTACTGCTCTGGCGGGAAGGTAAACAGCGTTTCCGTGCGCTGCTCTGGTTCACCGGAAGCGGCTTAGTCATGCTGGCCACATGACTCAGAAGCTGTACGCTGGCTCCCTCAGCCAATAAAGCGAGATGAGCGCCGCAACCCCAGAGTCGGTCACCACTGGACCTAATGGTTAGGGGTCCCTTTACCTTTACTGAAGGCACCTCAGAAACAGAGGTGTCACATGGACTCCAGTCCTAGCTCTACCTGACTAAACTCCTCTAACTGCCCATGTGGCGAGGTAGCCCTCTTCCCTGAAGACCTAGAGCGACTGGCTGAAGAAGACTTCTTCAGAGCCTCAGGACAAGGTGCAATCCGGTGACAGCAGCTTCACCACTACCCAAGTCAATGAGGGGGCTTTAAAAGAGGAGTAGACAAATTCATGGCTCATAAGGCTATCAATGGTGGCCAGGTTCTACCACCGCAGTCTCTGAATGCCTGTTGCTGCAAACCATAGTTGGCCATTGTGAAAACAGGATGCTGGACTAGATGGGCCATTGGCCTGATCCAGCAGAGCTTTCCTTATGTCTTTGTGAGAGCTAAACAAACCAACCCCTGTGTTGCAAAATATGAGTCAGGAATATTAAAAGCGACACGATGGCCAGAAACAATAACAATGTGAAAAAAATTATGGAATAATTCAACACATCAAAACTAAAAAACTGAAGTCTCTGAAAGTCTCTGAAAGTCCTTAAATGAATCACGGTGCCAGACTTTACCTGGCGGAGAGCAAGCTGTGAAGCTTTGTACAATCAGCAAATGTCCAATTCTGATGTCTAACTCTGAACTCTGCTGTGTTTCCGCATAACAACTACTGTTTCATTGAATTCTTCATCAGCCAATTAGTTCGACACTTGTAAGTGAACATGAGCACTGTTCCAGAGTATTTTTCATTATATCTATACAAAAAAAAAGATTGGTTAATGAAGAAATTACATATCTTTTTACTTTCCAGTTTGAATTATACCATAAAGTTTTTCACATTGTTATTGTTTCTGGACACCGTGTTGCTTTATGAGAGATAAAACTGACGCATGTTGCTGGCCTCTCATTTCATGCTGTAACTGTGGGACTGAATTTTAAACGTTTCCCAACAAACAAACAAGGCAAGAAAAGCATTAGCCCAGACTTCTCCCTGACATGCTAGATTGTGGTTTTCTTTTCTTTTTTTAATGTGTAGGGAAAATATTATAAGGGAACCAAGTCAAATCTTTCCCAATTTGCAGTGTTAAACAACACAGATTAGGGATCAACACATCTGTCAGTTTCAGTTTCTCAGCTTTCCAGTCCCAGATTTTTTTGTTTGCTATATTTCTGCATCAGTTCTTACGATTTCCCTCCAAGCATTTTAGTGTGCATTTCTCCTAATTTTTTGCAGGCAATATTTCCTAACACAATGCATTTTTATATGTTATTTTCACTTACTACTAATAATAACAATAACAAAAACAATATTATTTATTTATTGTGTCCTGGCAGAATGATGGAGGTGGAGATGTTCCCTCAGGTATACTGGGTTGAGGTCGTTGAGGGCTTTAAAGGCCTCACTTTGCTTTTTATACACATTTTCACCTGGTATATGTATTTTTGTAAACATTTTTTGGTAGAAGAACTGGTCTGAAAAAATTGGATAACTGACAGTTTGATACAGTGGTACCTCTGGATGTGAACAGGATCCGTTCCAGAGCCCCGCTCGCATCCTGAAGCGAACATAACATGTGACTGTGCATCTGCATGTGTGCGGGTTGCGTTTCGCCGCTTCTGCGCATGCGTGTGACGTCATTTTGAACGTCTGCGCATGTGCGAGCAGCAAAACCCAGAAGTAACGCGTTCCGTTACTTCTGGGTAGCCACGGAGCGTAACCTGAAAACGCTTAACCTGAAGCGTATTCTTCCCGAGGTATGACTGTATTTCAGTCCGTTTGTTAAAATGCCCACCAAGCTGAATCTATCTCATGCCCCTTGTACAGATAGAGACCACATTGGGGTTTTCTGCTCTTCTGTTTGTGTCTAGTCTCATGGGAGTCATTTCTGAAATTCTTCACATTCCCTTTTTCCTATGTGACAGGAAGTCTTCCACGTAGCTGTAACTTAGCTGTTGTCCAGATGAGCAGATAAACCAGTTGGTGAGAGCGAGGAGAGAGGTAGCGAACGGGTTTCACTCCACTGAGGCAATGCTAGCCAGTTCAACCAGCAGATGTGGTTATCAAACTATTGGCTCGGGGAGACCTGGAGCTTTGGAAATACTGTGAGGTGGGGTGACTGCTGTCCCATTTGAGAAGCAAACAGGCCAAATTGCTTCCATTTCCTCCTACCTTTCGGCACATCTCTGTGGGCAACCTTTCTAGGTTCCCTCAGGCAACAAAACAGGTTGTGGATGTGTTTCTTTGCTTCTCCAAAACTGGCAAATGGTCCTTGTTTTGTTTCCCCATGGATGAGTTTTGGTTTTGCTGCCTGAAGTAGTTGCTGCTGTCAATATGATCGTGTAAAGTGTAGATTTGTGTAAGTCTATCTAGAACTTGCTGATAATTCATAGGAAGTGGAGTTTTCCAAGGCCCAACCCATATACCTGACACAATAATTCCATCAGCTCCACTAAGGGATAAGCACCACTAGGAATCCTCTTCCTCAAATGCCAGCTGGGAGCAGCCATTCTTTCAAGTCAAGGTCTAATTAAGTTGGGCAGGGGGCCCTGGTGTGGTTCCCAAAATAAGTTTGTCCCTGCTTCCCTCCTGCAAAAGGAGCACGCAGGGTCTACACTCAGCGGCATGCTAAACTGCTGGGTGAAGTAGGGTTGCAATATATCCTGAATTTCCTGGACATATCCAGAATATTGTAGTTGGAAGCAGTGTCTGGGCGAAAATTGCAATAATGTCTGGGAAAATCTGAATGTATGGCAACCCATGTCGGCAGTATCATTTTTGGTGATTTCCAAAGACAATAGCTCAGAAACTTTTTTTTTTCTTTTCTTTTCTTTTTTTTTCTTTTCTTTTCTTTTCTTTTCTTTTCTTTTCTTTTCTTTTCTTTCTTTCTTTCTTTCTTTTTTTTTTTTGCAAAAAAAAGCTCAACATCGTTTCTGTCTGGATTTTCACTATTTGAAATATTGCAACCTTAAGGTGAAGGGCCTCTCCCCTCCATTAAACCTTGCTGTAGGCATGCTTAATGGGGGAGAACTCCATTACATGGCTGTTGTAAAGATTTGAAAAGTGCTATAAGATGGCTGCAAAAGGGAACTTAGCACATGTACAATGGACATCAAATTCAAGTTTCTTTAAGCAGATTGATGCATCTTTGTTTTATAAAAGGCTTGTGTTTTTTGCACTCCATTGCCCCCCAAAGAGGTACAGTTCCAAGGCATCAACCAATCTTAATCTGGTCTGATTATTGTGTGTTTTAGATCCCCAGATTCCCTGTAACACCCCCCCCCAAAAAAAACCCTGCTCCTATTTTCCACTGTTCTGCTCTGGAAATCAACTGCATTTCCATCCAAGGACATTCAAAACCCACATTCGGGGATGAGTTTAAATGGATGAATACTAGTCTATTCCTTTTCAACTGAACAACCAGATACCAGTTTCTGTCCTTGGGTGGTGGTGGAGTGGGTTGGCTTTAATTATTTATTTAATTTCATTATTATTATTTTCACTTTCCTTTTCTCATTTCTTTCATTTCATTTTTAATGGCAGCATTTTGTTACAAAGAAAATATGAGTAGGAATGCATAATTCAAGTTCCTTGCAGGAACGGAAATGTGTGAGTAAACACTATAGGAAATTATTGGGATGCTTCCAGATTATGGCTTCATAGCGCATTAATCTGGATTTGTTTACAGGGAAAGTAGACAGAGCTGGCAACTTAATTACTATTCCTTCTCATTTGTATGTGGGGAGATTACATGATGTTGCATCGGAGCAAATGTTATCTCACACTTCCAAGCGCATTTCCCCATCACGTTCCTTACTGTAACAAGCCCAGTTGTGGGTTGTGCAATACCTCCAATTCAGCCTTAATTGCATGACCAGAATTTGCCGGCTTGTGATGGAACCCCATTCCAAAAATAGCAACAGTCTAGAAGAGAAGAAGATTGCTGAGAAAATGCAACACTATTTGGAACGTATATGGAAGTTGCATTTTAATTCTGGTTCCAGGTACTGTACTTGCGAAATAGCAACATCTTAGCAGTGCTTTAGGGTTCTAGTGTGGAAGTAACTATACTCAAACCCTTATTACCAGGGTCAGCAAACTTTTTCAGCAGGATGCTGGTCCACTGTCCCTCAGACCTTGTGGGGGGCTGGACTATATTTTGAACAAAAAAATGAACGAATTCCTATGCCCCACAAATAACCCAGAGATGCATTTTAAATAAAAGCACACATTCTGCTCATGTAAAAACACACTGATTCCCGGACCGTCCGCGGGCCGGATTTAGAAGGTGATTGGGCCGGATCCGGCCCCTGGGCTTCAGTTTGCCTGCCTATGCCTTATTACAGTCCAGCTGTGAATGTTCATTCCCCATAGAGCTCTCCTTCGTTTTGCATCCAAAAGCACAATTCCAAAAGTCACGTCTTCACATCTGTGAAAGGACTGAGCAAAACACAGGCTTGACTGCCACATCTGCACTCATGCTAAATATAGTCTGGGCATGGTGCCAATTTCTGTGCTCTCCCATCAGAGACAATTTTGAGCAAATATCTTCAGCATAAATATTGTTCCAGGTGTTTTCTGAGGTTCTCTCGCCCCCTGGTGACAAATTGTTAAAACTGTGCTGCCCCCATTTTTCTCTCTCTCATTGCACTTTCTGTAGACATTTCTTCCTGCTTGTCCAGGCTTTAAGATGTAATATTTGCCTTCCCAAAATGAAAAGAGTTGCTGATTCTTTTGAATCCAAAGTGAATGTATTTGGATAAGAAAATTCATATATCCCCAAATCACAAATTGTATATAAATATTTCCAGGAACATTTGTGCTAAAAAAAACCAAATACAGTGGTACCTTGGGTTAAGTACTTAATTCGTTCCGGAGGTCCGTTCTTAACCTGAAACTGTTCTTAACCTGAGGTACCACTTTAGCTAATGGGGCCTCCCGCTGCTCCCACGCCGCCGGAGCACAATTTCTGTTCTCATCCTGAAGCAAAGTTCTTAACCCGAGGTACTATTTCTGGGTTAGCGGAGTCTGTAACCTGAAGCGTATGTAACCTGAGGTACCACTGTAACTACTTTCCCCCCAAAAAAGCAGCCCCAAGAAGCTGTAAGAGAGATTGTCTGTTTGCAAAAGCATCATTGGTTTCCTCACTACTCAGGTTAAGGAAAAGAAAGAGTTTGGTTCATGTCTCAGCTCAGAGATTTGCAGAGATTGTGTATTTGCAGATAGTGAGGCAGATGATGCTGGTGATGGTGAGATTTTTTAAGGACACAGCTGTATGGACTATCAACTTGCTATTAAGCGCTCCCAAGTTTGGCCCAGTCGCTACTGGAAAACTGAAAAGTTGACATCCTTTTATGTGTGCAGTGTGAAATAGTCACTGCACAAGCACCTTTCAATGAGAGTCGCACAGGAGAACTTCTTGTTGGACTACGTCCCACATGGGAGTAGGGAAAAATCAGTGTTTTTCTGGCACCAAAGTGTCATTGGACAGCTCTGTCACCTAGTGAACCGACAGAGGGAATTTTATGCTGAGTATTAATGCTTCTGAAGTATGTGGAAGCTAGTTGCTGTAGCAGCACAACATTAAATATTGAAACAGTGGCTATATTGGGTCAGATTCGACCAAAAATAAGCTGGCATGCACGATGAAACAGATGCTTTGCTGCCCCCCTCCCTCCCCCCTTTTAGATTACACATACTTTTAAAGCAACAGATCAGCATTTTACAGCTGCTTAATGTTTCACATTAGAAAGCTCTTTCGGAATCGGTGCACTGAGAGAGGCTGAGAGTGCAGTTCTGCTAATGCAACCACAATAACAGGTTGAGGCCTTCAGTGAAAGTGCTGCAGTGCAAGTCTGTGGAGAGTCTTCCAAACAGGGTGGGTCCATTGGACCGTGGGTAAGCTGCTTGCAAAGCAATTTCTTCACAAGGATGAAGAAGTCAGCTGTAAAACTGCTTCTGCTTTTAGTGATCTGTGCCCTCATTCCTGAAGACATGTGCCTCTTTCCCTTGCCCACTCCATATCTTTGAAGGTCCTACATCTCTCTACTTTCTCCTCTTGAATCACCTTACTGGTGCTGCTGGAGAAGAATAAACAGGAACGGGAGGAAATAGACTATGTGTATGGGAAATGTGGACTTTTTCAACTGGGAAAAGTAACTCATGGCCGTCGTTGCTTTTAGGAGCTGTGTCCAGTCCTCTTTTATTTCCTCAAGCATTTTACCATTTGCTCTGTTCAGTCCTCATAAGCATACTCACACAACATTCAGAGCCAAAGTGTCCATTATAATTCCATTTTGGCACCATAAGCATGTTATCCAGGACCTTTCAAGTGCTCTGATGGAAGGATTTAAATCAGCTAATATTAAAACTCATCATCACTCCATAGTACATATTCTTCAAAGTGCTATCTATGCTATTTGCTCCCCTCCCAAATCCACACTCCACACGCACCTTTGCTTGAATTCCTCATGCTGTGATTCCTTCTAAAGGTAAAGGGACCCCAGTTGTGGCCGACTCTGAGGTTGTGGCGCTAATCTCACTTTATTGGCTGAGGGAGCCGGCGTACAGCTTCCGAGTCATGTGGCCAGCATGACTAAGCCGCTTCTGGCGAACCAGAGCAGTGCATGGAAATGCCGTTTACCTTCCCGCCGGAGCGGTACCTAGTTATCTACTTGCACTTTGACATGCTTTCAAACTGCTAGGTTGGCAGGAGCAGGGACTGAGCAACGGGAGCTTACCCCGTCGCGGGGATTCAAACCGCCTACCTTCTGATCGGCAAGTCCTAGGCTCTGTGGTTTAACCCACAGCACCACCCGCATCCCACATGATTCCTTCTAGGACCTACCCCAAACAGATTCTGGCAGGAATCTGTTTCTACTAATGAAGACAGGCACTAGTGTAGGCAGCATTTTGGATCATAGGCCTTTCTTGATCACAGGCCATTGGAGAACTTTTGTAGATGGAGCTTTGAGTGGAGAATATCTGGCTAAGATCTGCACCAGCTTTCTCTTTCTAAAAAAGCAAACTTCTAGCCCTATGGCCGTGGAAGCAAGCTTGCAGTTATGTGATCGTAGCCTTGTAAAAGCTCAGAAGCCAGACGATTTTACAGATTGAGATTTTCGGTGGCTTTGCTACCCTAGACAGCTCCTTGCTCTTCCTCAACACTAGAAGAAGCAAAAGTAATTATGCTGAATATGTGAAAAATTGCACAATTTTTACTCTTGCATAAGGCAGCTTTTTGTGACCTAGAATGTGGGTTGCAGTGGGCAAGTCCACCCCTCTTTTTCTTTAGCTTAAAGTACACACAGCCCCTCATTATAAACCATCATTTTAACTGATACAAGTGGCTGCCAGTTGTTATCAGCTTGGGTAGCTATTATTATCACCTTGTCCCAATTGAGGGACCCTCAGATATGTAAGCTTTCTTGAGAACTAGAAGGATGTACCTCAGCTTTTGGTGGCCCTAGGTAAAGGTAAAGGGACCCCTGACCATCAAGTCCAGTCATGTACGACTCTGGGGTTGTGGCACTCATCTCGCTTTAATGGCTGAGGGAGCCGGTGTTTGTCCGCAGACAGCTTCCTGGTCATGTGGCCAGCATGACTAAGCTTCTGGCAAACCAGAGCAGCACACAGAAATGCCATTTACCTTCCTGCCGGAGCAGTACCTATTTATCTACTTGCACTCTGATGTGCATTCGAACTGCTAGGTTGGCAGGAGCAGGGACCGAACAACGGGAGCTCACCTTGTCGCAGGGATTCGAACCACCAACCTTTTGATCGGCAAGCCCTAGGCTCTAATTTGCAGCCAAATTTGCAGGCAACCTCTGGATTGGTTTGCAGACTCTCATAAAAGGCAGCAAGGAGATCTTCTCCCTTGGACACTTCTCAGAAAGTTTTCTGAAGCTCCATAAGGTATTGCTTGCATCACTTTGTAAATCTAAAGAGACAGAAATAACCAGTTTAGCTATGATGATGCCCTAGCAACCTTTTTCTAAAACTGGTGTAACCTGTCCAGAATGCCAGAACTTCAGCTTTGATGGGACCCTTCAAGGTTAATTATCACCCCAAGGACATTGCAAGGGGAAAGGAATGGGGCTGGCAGAAGCCCTGCTTCAGCCAATGTCAGGGGCTGGCTGTATGAGGAAGAGTGGTGGGAGCTGCCTACCCAAGAGCCCCCCAGGGAAGGCACAGAAGAAGACTTAAATCCTGGACCCTGGTGGTGGGAAATTGGCCACACCTCAGAGAAGGGGACAAGCCGGGAGGTACTAGAAGCAGGAAGAATGAGGGATTATGGAGAGGCAGAAGTAGGCAGGTGGCCCAGCCCAGGGAAGGATGATGAGGTTTCCAGTTTGGATTCAGACTCTGACAGAGACAACAGAAGGGAACCAGATCCTGCATCTCTCCCACAGCTCCCACAGGGCAGCCTCTCTGGCCCCACTGACTGCCAGAACATGAAGGATATTACGGGCTGCTGAGCAACAGGCCAGTGAGGTACATAGAGAGGCTCCTGAGGTTCACTGTAGAAGACTATTACAGAGGAGGAGCCCTAGCTTGGAGGGCTAAGGAGCAAAGGAGGGACTGGACGCCAGTTTGAGCAACTTCTTCACTGGGAGGGTTGCCTTTATGAGCCTCCTTGTATTTTTTCTATTAGCCACGCATCTCCCTCTCTTACCCGTGAAGGACCTGATCATCCTGTCAGCGCCTTGACAGCCAAGCGAAGAGAAAGGGCCTAAGAGTACCGATTTCATGTTCTACAAGAAGGAAGGGATTTACAAATGTACTTACTATGCCAAAAGCTGTTTATTTTCCCCTCTGTTTTTAAGGGTTGGCTAATAAGTTCATCGCTTGATGAATGAAGAATCAAATGTGCATGTGCGAATGCACCACCACAGATCTAATACAACATTGTTGTTGTTGTTGGTTTCTATTGATTTATTGGTTTGTTTGTTGCTTGTATAGGATATTTTGTTTTTTTATATTTAATGTTTTGTTGTGTTTTTATATATGTTGGAAGCCTCCCACAGTGGCTGGGGAAAAAGTTGGTTTCCAGGTGGAAAAATCAAAATTGGAAACAGAATTGTTAGATTCAAAAATCAAGAATTTGTCAAGAATGTATAACTTGCTGTTGAAATGGAACACTCAGGATGAAATGGTGAAATCAGCTATGATTAAATGCGCACAAGATGTTGGACATAACATAATGATGGCTGACTGGGAACAGTTATGGACCACAGGTATGAAATTTACGGCATGTAATGCCCTAAGAGAAAATGTAATGAAAATGATGTATAGGTGGTACATGACACCAGTCAAGCTTGCAAAAATTTACTATTTGCCCGACAATAAATGTTGGAAATGTAATGAGACTGAAGGTACATTCTTTCACCTTTGGTGGACATGCCCGAGGATTAAGACATTCTGGGAGATGATTTATAACGAAATGAAAAGGGTATGCAAATATACCTTCCTGAAGAAACCAGAGGCCTTTCTCCTGGGCATCGTCGGCCAATTGGTGCCAAAGAAGGATAGAACTTTTTTTATGTATGCAACAACAGCAGCAAGAATACTCATTGCAAAGTATTGGAAGACACAAGATTTACCCACCCGGGAAGAATGGCAGATGAAGTTGATGGACTATATGGAACTGGCGGAAATGACTGGCAGAATCCGAGACCAGGGAGAAGAGTCGGTGGAAGAAGACTGGAAAAAGTTTAAAGATTATTTACAGAAATACTGTAAAATTAATGAATGTTAGAAAAATATTAGAATGAAGTTATATGGCTTTAGTAGAAATGTCATAAGGAATCAAATATAAACAGATTAATAGAGTATTAAAGGAAAAAATAAGGTTAGAATGTGTTAAGATAATTATATGATAGAAAACAGAGGAAGATGGAAAGGAATTGCTGAAACAATTAACAGAAGTGGAATACAAAAAGGGAGGTGTGAGGAGGTCGTTGAAACAAGTGAATGAAAGATAAGATATTGAAAGTGTTTGATGTGTTTTAAATTGTTTTTGTTTTGTTTTGTTAGTTTAATGTGTTTGTGTTATGTAATGTTTTTGTATTGTATTGTATTGTTGTTTGTAGTGTTTAAATTGTTGGAAAACTAATAAATATTATTTTCCAAAAAAAGGATATAAATTTAAAAATTATCATCATCATCATCAGAGATCTGGCTTTTGTGTAAGCCCAAGCACAAGGATTTTCAGTGGAGTCAGTTTACCTATTTGTCTATTAATCATATAAAACAGGTTGACTTGTGTTACATGCATCACTTGCTTTCTGGATCCTTGATCACTGTACCCTTGAAGATGGGCAGCAGGATGTGTGAGCTGACTCAGTTGAGAAAAATAACTACACAACTTTTAGAAGACGTCTGAAGGCAGCCCTGTATAGAGAAGTTTTTAATGTTTGATGTTATATTATGTTTTTATGTGTTGAAAGTCACCCAGAGTAGCTGGGGCAACCCAGACAGATGGGCAGGGTATAAATAATAAAATTATTATTATTAAAATTATTGTTATTATTATTAGGGTTTACTCCATAGCCTTTTCCTCTTCCAAAGATATCCTGTAAGGCAGGCATGACCAAACCTGGCTCTCCAGATGTTTTGGGACTACAACTCCCATCTGTTGAATGGTTTCTTTAAATTTTAGGTTTCATTGTTGTTTCACAATATGTATATGTCTTTAAGGGCCAGAGCAAATAAAGTTTTACAGCTGTGAAGCAGTATAGCAGGTGCTGTTAAGTTGTGTTAATTAAGCTGTTGGGTATGGTATATAAAGAGCAGCAAGTAGCTCTCTCAGTACCCTGGTGAATGGGTTGTTCTTATTGATATATTGTAATTTAGTGTAAAAGGAGGTTTTTGTTATTAAAACCTAGCAAAAGTTATTTTGCATTTCTTGAATGTGTGGTCTCCCCAGCATGCTTTCTGCAGCGCAACTAATCTGTAAAATAACCAACACCATCATCCCTAGCCAACAGGACCAGTGGTCAGGGATGATGGGAATTGTAGTCCCAAAACATCTGGAGGGCCAAGTTTGGCTATGCCTGCTGTAAGGCAATGGAGGTTTAGAATCAGAGTATTCCTTCTCCTAGAGGGGCTACTTTCCTAGGTTGATAAGCCCCATCTGCCCCTCACTTCCCTCTACAGCACCTGCAGAAATCACCTTGTTGTTGTTGTTGATGATGATGATGATACCCCACCCATCTGGCTGGGTTTCCCAGCCACTCTGGGCAGTTTCTGGGTGACTCACAGCATATATCAAGACATAATAAAACATCAAATATTAAAAACATCCCAATACAGGGCTGCCTTCAGATGTCTTCTAAAAGTCATATACAGTGACCTTGGGTTACAAACACTTCGGGTTACAGAGGCTTCAGGTTACAGACTCCGCTAACTCAGACGTAGTACCTCGGGTTAAGAACTTTACTTCAGGATGAGAACAGAAATCGCACAGCAGTAGCGGCGTGGCGGCAGCGGGTGGCCCCATTAGCTAAAGTGGTACCTCAGGTTAAGAACAGTTTCAGGTTAAGAACGGACCTCCGGAACGAATTAAGTTCTTAACCAGAGGTACCACTGTAGCTGTTTATTTCCTATTGGTCTCATCCACTCAATCTGCCGAAGCCTGTCTTCACATGCAGGGGAAGTCCCTAAGTCACCAAGGGTTTGCGACCCATTGGCTCCCCTCACCTGGCTTCGACAGGAACATGTAGTTGGGCTGAGAGGAACATGTAATTGGGCTGAGAGAATTAATTGGCACTTGAGTATTGTCTGTGAAGGGTTTTCATTCAAAAACAACCACGGAATGCTAAAGTATTTGTTAACAGAACATAAAGGTTTCAGCAGCTTGCATAAGACGTTATCGGGTTGGCATTCCTGCAAATGATGCCCATTGAAGCAACCAAAAGCATCTACAAAGAAGGAATTGTGCCTGACCTATTGAACATGCAAGCAGCTTAAGTTGCATACTGAAATATGAATTGGAAGCCTTCAGCCGCTGGCTGACTTTGGCTAATTTTAATGCAGCAGAAATGATTGGACCTAAATGTCAAAGCACAGACCACACAAACACCTGATCCTTATCTAAAAGTAAACAAACAATGGCTCAGAAACCTCAGTCGCTAACCCCCTGAAATAATAGCCTGCAGAAACAAGTCCTCAGTGATAAGTGAAAATGCTGTTGGTCAAGAACCCTATGCAAATTCTTTCACATCCCACCTATTAATGTAACCTATCATTTTCTCTTTGAGGGAGAGGGAAAACACTGACTTCTGTTTTCTATGGTGCCATTGGTGAAATCAGAAAGGTCATTCATTCATTGAATTCCCTCATGCATAACATGCGCTGCTCACTACATCTATTTAGGAGAGAAACCAGCCCAGGACCCAAACAGGAAGGCTAGGGGGAACGAGTTATGCTTTGCCAAACTAAAGAACCGCGATCTGCATATCATAATACAGTATATAGGCACCAATTTAGAAATAAATACTATAATTTGAATAGTGGGGAAGGCACCAGGAGATTTCTGTGCCTGCTTAGTCTGTTGACCAGACCTGGACTGAACAAATAGAGAACACCTTCAAATAGAGGACCACCCTCTGTTAAGTGGGACACTTGGCAGACACATTAAAAGACCTAGTGCCCTTCCATTTTATCCACAGGCTGTTGGACAGTACAAGTCATTTTATTCAGTAGAAATAAGGTGTGTGGTTTTTTATACATAAATTTATTTAATTTTCGAATTTTTGAATGTACAAACCATCATCAAGCAACCAAAACAAAAAGAGAATTCCATAAATTCCCATGGACTCTCTTCTTCCCCTTTGTGGGTCCTTATGTTAACTTTTTGCTCCTACATCTTCTCTGTTGATCCAATTCTCTTAAGTCTCCCTTATAACCATAGTCCAACATCCAACCACAAAGGTCATTCCAATCCTACTAATAATTTTAATTGTTTACAGTGAGTTTTAAGATAAATTATATCTTTCCCCATTCCTTATTAAAATTTTGATCTCCCTGATTCCTAATTCTTCTGGTCATTTTTGCCATTTCTGCATAGTCCATGAGTTTAATCTGCCATTCATCTCTGATAGGGACTCTGTCTTCTTTCCATCTCTGGGCCAGTAACATCCAGGCAGCAGTGGCCACATACATAAGAAGTCTCTTCTGGTCCCTTAGTATTTCCTAGAAGAAATGCTTTGGGGTTTTTTTTTAGAAAAGGTTATTTTAAACATTTTTTTCCAGTTCTTTATATAAGGTAAAGGGACCCCTGACCATTAGGTCCAGTCGTGACCGACTCTGGGGCTGCGGTGCTCATCTCGCTTTATTGGCCTAGGGAGCCGGTGTGCAGCTTCTGAGTCATGTGGCCAGCATGACTAAGCTGCTTCTGGCGAACCAGAGCAGCGCACGGAAGCGCCGTTTACCTTCCCGCCGGAGTGGTACCTATTTATCTACTTGCACTTTGA
The DNA here is from genome assembly GCF_964252035.2 of Podarcis erhardii. NCBI lineage: Eukaryota > Metazoa > Chordata > Lepidosauria > Squamata > Lacertidae > Podarcis > Podarcis erhardii. Next base: position 9,813,698 of record NC_138515.1, on the reverse strand, counting down.
TGTGCTTTCGAACAGCTAGGTTGGTAGGAGCTGGGACTGAGCAACGGGAGTTCACCCCGTCACGGGGATTCGAACCGCCGACCTTCTGATCGGCAAGTCCTAGGCTCTGTGGTTTAACCCACAGCGCCACCCCGTGTCCCCTAGTTCTTTATATATCATCTCCCAAAATTCTTTTACTACTTTACAGGTCCACCACTTGTGGTAAAAGGTGCCCTCATTTTCCTTGCATTTCCAGCATGTATTTGACCCAGTAGAAATAGGGTGTTAACAGGTGTGAGTCTGAACCCACACATGTGTCCTGTACTCATGTGCATCCCTGCATGCACTACTAAGATATTTAGGACCTTTTGCTAAGGGTTATAAAATCCGTTTGTTTTGGATATGTGCTTGCCCTTAACCTTATGCGCACAAGAAGTTCACTCACAAGTGGAATAAAGAAAGGTTGGCTTATTACATGAAATGAGTGTGACAGAATACAGTCATACCTTGGATCCTGAACACCTTGGTACTAGCATGTTTTGGCTCCTGAACGCTGCAAACCCAGAAGTGAGTGTTCCGGTTTGCAAATGTTCTTTGGTACCCAAACGTCTGACGCAGCTTCTGATTGGCTGCAGGAGCTTCCTGCAACCAATTGGAAGCTGTGCTTTGGTTTCCGAATGTTTTGGAAGTCAAACTTCCAAAGTATGACTGTATATGGAAGTTGCTTTGGACAACAAAGTGACAATATAAGCAGGTAGCAACTCATACTTGATTCAAAGAGCAGAAGAAGCACCTCTATCAAACGCCTAAGGAGAGAGAGAGAGAGAGAGAGAGAGATTTGTCGTAGCCCTCACATGAAAAGGAAAGCAAGAAAGGGAGAGAGAAGGGCATACCTGTCCTGAAGCAAGGCATAGTGTCAGGTGGGTCTTGAGACCTTAGGGTGAAAAGGGGGTCCATGATGGAGCTGTAAGAGCAAACCTACCATTGAACATCTAGGGGTTTTGTTCTTCCATGTATATTGCACAAACATTTAGACCACTGCAGTGCATAGGTGTTTTCATGCTCTGAAGGAGAAAAGGGAAAGGGGCTTGTTAGTAAGTGGTCTGGCCAGCTTCTCAAGACACACCTGCCTCTGTCCCAAAGCCAGCTTCTTTTACACCTGCTGTATTTGACTTTCCTTCCCTGTTCTCTGTGTGAGCCTCAGGTGGCGGATCATATTTCTTAAACACTGGGCATAGAGGCCACTTAAGAGTCACACGCCAGGCAGAATGAGGATATAAAATGAGGATCAGATAAGCTGAGAAGCAAGTTAAGGGAGACGTCAAGTCCTCCCTCTTCCAAGTTCCTGCTTGGACATTTGCGGTGCCCTCTGCAGGCAGGTCTCCACAGAAATGTGGCTCTTCCTCATTCTCAGTGGCCTTGCTCCCTTCCTCGAGTTAGCTGGTGCAGATGACTCCATCCCGTAAGTTGTTATGTGGTTGGAAGACCTGTGATCTCAGGGAAACAGAATTATAGAGGACATGACTGGGAGGGAGAAGCTGGTCCTTACGAATTCAGAGTTGTGAGGGCCATGAAGGAGTATATTGAGTGGGGGGAGGGGGCTATTAGGGTGAATGTATCGCTAGGGAAAAGAACAGACGGAAAGAAAGGAAAAGCAGAAGGGCTGAAGGAGGCACCTGCCTGCAAGGAAGAGTGAAGGAATGAGGTTAACCCAGAGGGAATGCTAGGTAATACTTGTTGCCTTTCCTGGAGCAACTTACAGTCTTCTGAGAGGAAGCTCAAAGTGGACTTTTATGACAAAGAAAAGTAGCGTTGCTACCAATTTTCAGCTGTTGAAACATTTGGAGGCAAATTTGGAGGTTCCCATTTGAGTGAAACATCAGAAGACTTTCTGAGGGAAGTCAAAAGTTGTAATGGAGATTATCAAAAGAGGTGATAATGTGTTGTCCGTTATGTGTTGTCCAATCATGTAGCTGCACCATGTTTTTCAACCTTGGGTCCCTAGATGTTGTTGGACTACAACTCCCATTATCCCCAATCAGCCAGTGGTCAGGGATGAAGGGAGTTGTAGCTCAACAACATGCAGAGACCCAATATTGAAGAATACTCCCAAGGCTGGAGAACAGTGATGTGGCAAGTAGGCACAATGCCGGAGACTCATTGGGCTTTTCCACACTTCCTCTTGTCCCACGGGGGAAACTGCTCTTTAGCGCTCAATCAGAGCAAACAGCAATTCACATTTTCCTGGATTGCCATTTGTTCTGATTGATCACTAAAGAGCTGGTTTTCCCTGGGAAACGAATTGGGTAAGGGGAAAACCACTTGGACCTGTGCTTACTAGGCACAGCACAAGCAGGAGTGTGGATGAGCCCAACATAGGCGCCGACTCCATGGGGCCTGAGGGGGCCCGAGCCCCCTCAAAAAATCGTTTGGGGGGGCTCTGCCCCCCCAATAATTTAAGAAAATTATTAGTTATATTATGCTTTGTAAAATCACAAAATTATGTTGGTATTTTTTATTTTCCTTGTTTGATGATAGTTACCTTTTAAAATACATTCAGTAATGAGTTAAAACAAAGCCACTCCCGATCTAGAGAGGGGGTGGGGTTGCGGGCTCTCGACCCATCAACAATCTCGCGGGGCTGGCGTCAGCCCCGCGAGAAGCGGGGATTCCCCCTAGCTCATTAATATTCACTGCCCACGGCGGCAGCCAATCGGTATGGGCCCCCGCCCCCCCAATATTTTTTATAAGTCGGCGCCCCTGGAGCCCAATCAGATGGACCCCTGAGACAAAAGCAGTAAATGTAGTTTCCTAAGCAGAATTCTGATGAAGGGACAGCTTTGTTCATTTTCCACTTCATTTGAACACATGGAGCTGCTTTATAGCATCAGACTGTTCGTCCAAGACAAGCATTGGCTACTCTCATAGCAGCTCTCCTCTAGAGCCTTGGACAGGCACCGGTTCTTCCACAACTCTGCTGCACAAAATCTGTTCATCTGGAGAGTCTTGCAACTAGGAAAGTACAGATGCTGTTGCTGTTCTTTTTGTTGTTGTGGTTACACTTACAATTATTAATTATCCTGCCTTATAAATCCTTCCAGGGTGACTCATAAATTATACTGAGTACCACTCAAGTCTTGTGATGCTCTAGTTTCACGCCGTTGCTCAGATATTCTGCTACTTTCTCCATTCTATCATGCCCACAGAAATTCAATAAACCCTGCAGGAGTCAGAAGAATTTAACCTCTCTTTCAGCATGGGGATCAAACATTTGGACCCACTGCTTTTTAACCTTACTATGCCTGTATAGTTTTATCTGTGAACAGATGCCAAGGTTATGTTTTGACCCACATATTCCTGTTTTCTCTGTATGCCAATAGAGGTTGATTATTGATTGGGTTACATTAAAATAAAATTAAAAATTAAAATACAATAAACAATAATCAGCATGTGCAAAATCATCATAGGAACAGAGGAAGCTGCCATACACCAAGGCAGTGTTGGATTTCAGGAAGGAATCCCCTTTAGAGTGCAAATAACTGGACTAATTGCCTGCAAATAATCTCACTCCCTAAAGAAAGGTGTGTTCTTGTTCTCGTATCTCTCCCTCTCATCTTCTGCATTCAGGAAATACATGCTGGTCCTTCCAGCCCGGCTGAACTACCCATCCAGTGATAAGTTGTGCATGGACCTGGGTGATGTGGAAACATCTGTAGTGCTCAGCATCACTTTGGAGACTAAGAACAAGACCCATGTTCTGCTGGATGGATTCAGATGGCATGAGAAACAGCTGAAGTGCCTGACTTTCACAGTGAGTGATGTATACCAGTAGTAAATCTGGTCTGAATGCATGAAAAATAATAATAAAGTACAGAGTATAAATCAGAAGCATCAACTGATGAACTGATGGTGATCTTAGATCTATAGCATGCTGCTTCACCTCTGACACTGATTAGCTGAGCTGGTGTGATGTCATGGAATGCACAAGAACATTCCATCTGCTCAGGAACGTTTTTAGAATTTTTGTAGTCCAACTTCTAAGAGGCCAGGAAAAAAGTTGTCAGTTTGACCGAGAGTAGTGGAAACACTAACCTGAGGAAAGGAAGAAGTGGCACCTTCCTCCTGTAATTACAGTGGTACCTCAGGTTAAGTACTTAATTCGTTCCGGAGGTCCGTTTTTAACCTGAAACTGTTCTTAACCTGAAGCACCACTTTAGCTAATGGGGCCACTGCCGCTGCTGCCACCACCGCACGATTTCTGTTCTCATCCTGAAGCAAAGTTCTTAACCCGAGGTACTATTACTGGGTTAGCGAAGTCTGTAACCTGAAGCGTCGGTAACCTGAAACGTATGTAACCCGAGGTACCACTGTATTTGAATTGTACCCCATTCTATAGACTGTAGTCTCCTATCACTCCAGTCTGTGCTTGCCTGAAGAGATGCTAGAAGTAGGGCTTTATTTTATTTTATTTTATTTTATTTTATTTTATTTTATTTTATTGTGGGGTGTTCCTGCCACAGAGTGACAGAGTCCTTGCAGCTCAAAGAGTGTCCCTTCAAAAGGGTTCACTCTTTCTTTTCCACACCCAGTGACCCAAGGCTCAACACAAACCAGCAAAAGAGGCAGAACCAGCAGATCAGCCAGACAACTTTTGTTATTGGGTGGTATATAAATCTTGTTTATTTATTAAAAAATATCTTTATTCCTCTGTGTCGTAAAAATATATATCAAAGTGGTTTACAGGAATGAAAACATAAAACCATTGAGAGGTTAAAAACAGACATCAATTAGCCATTGTGGAAGAATGTATTCTTAATTGCCTGCATAAGCCTGGTGGAATAGAAAAGTTTTCCGCAGGGATGTGGAAGTTGGCACAGAAGGTGCACATCACCACACACTGAGAATGAATGAAACAAGTTTTAAATTATAAGGTGGAAGCTGGAGCTTGGGGGACATTTGGACTTGAAAGGAGTACAAAACAAGATTTGAAGTACCCCATAGGCTTTACTATTAAATATGGAGGTCTGGCTGGTAGAAACATGGATCCTGTTGGGCCGGAGCCTCTTCAAGATTTGGAGTTTAACATTAAGGACTATCAGAAAGACCGGCAGAGAGGAACTGAGAGAGAATTGAGAGCCTCGGATGTGAGATCTCCAGGCTAAACAGTATATTGAGACTGATGGATTTTTGTTGGGGACTGAAACCGGGGAAAGGGTGGGTGGAGTTTGGGAATCCAAAGGGTATACAAATATAGTTTGTTCTGTTTTTAATTTGTTTCGCTATTGGTATGGAAATTGGGAAAGTCGTGGAAGGGAAATTTTGGTCGACTTTAGGAAAAACATTTAAGAAAAAATAATGAGGTATAAATATTGATGTGTAAATTTGGATAGGTTAAAACTGGTTTTTAAAATGGTCTAAATTAAATGAAAATAAGGTTTGTAAACGTAAATTGAGGATGGAAGAAAGAAGAAAAGTAAAATAATAACAGGTTAGAATAAATAAGGACTTGCTGAGCTAATAACTTAAATTGGAATACAAGAAGGGGAGGTGTGAGGAGGTCTGAGAAACAAGTTAAAAGGAAATAAGTATTTGAATTTTTCTGTGTTATTGTTTTTAAGTTTTGGTTTTTTGTACTTTTGTTATTTTTTGTTTATTTTGGTTTTTGATTTTATATGTATTTTGAAAATGCTAATAAATATTTATTTAAAAAAAAAGAAACAAGTTTTAAATTAAAGACACAGTAGCCCTTTAAAGCATGGTGTGCTTTGTCTACCACACAAAACACTGCAATTGTACTTTAAAAATCACACACGGAAATGCCTTTGTGATGGCTGAAGCCCTGTCCATTGGGGAAGTCATTGTGCTTTGGTGATAAGGGTGTTGCTTTTGGCTGTAGAAGTGTCCGGTTCACAACTCTGCTAATCCATGAAATACATTGGGTGGTTGTGGGTCAACCTCCCTCCCTCTCAGCCTACTCGACAAGGCTAAACTGCAACAACCCCGTAGATGCTGCTTTGAATTCCATTCAGGGATGGAACATGCAATAATTAAATCATGCTCCCACATGGAGGTCCAGTGTTCAGATTACTGGATCCTGCCTATTCTCTTCCCGATATGGTCTCTCCGTCATGCTGTCCTTTGTTAGAAGTCCAGGACAATAGGAAACATCTGTAGGGGGTTTGACCTGTGTGCGTCACAGCCCTCCACCACCGCCCCATTCTCTCCATTTTCCTGCTCTTTCATTCACCCTTTCCTTTCAAGTACATGCATTTAATCCTTCCTGGATTGGGGAACCCTGTTAATGCTAAGTGACTTGTGTAAACCAGGTACCACCCCCTGCAGATGGCTCGGAGGAAGTTGCTGCCATCCGACTTTCTGATGCCCAAGGGAAAATAGATGAGCAGAAGCAGGTTCTTATTCAGAAAGCGGAAAGTGGCACTTTTCTGCAGATGGACAAGCCCATCTATTCTCCAGGACAACTGGGTAAGGAGAAAAGAGTCCCTAGGGCTGGTGGGCTGGCTCTTAATATGTAAACCGGGCTAGTGGCAGGCACTTTTGATGGTAATGTGATAGTAAAAGAGGGCATACCAGCCCTCCTTCATTTTGGAGCCATGACACCACTGGTTACCAATGGTAGGATTTTGATTATGAAGGGAAAATACAAGCTGCAGAGGAATTCCTGGGTTACCCCAGCCCCTTCAATACATTAAGACATAGTAAGACATCAAACATTAAAACCTTCGCTAAATAGGGCTGCCTTCAGATGTCTTCTAAAAGTCAGATAGTTGTTTATTTCCTTGACATCTGATGGGAGGGTGTTCCACAGGGCAGGCGCCACTACTAAGAAGGCGAAGAATGGCCAACATATACCATTGAGAGCCACTGGCAATGCAAGAGAACTGTGCTTGCCCTTGTCCTGAGTTATGAACAGAGACAGGTGATTTGGCAGGCTGTCGGGTTAATTGGGCGTGATGTCCTTGGAAGAGTTTGGGGTCTTAACAGGAGGCTTGGAGGAGCTGAACAAAGATGAGAACAATCTTGGCTGGCAGATGGCAGGCTGGGAGAGACACCTTGGGCTCCAGCACTGCACTGTTGTGGGGAACGAGGCCCTCTCGTAAGATCTGCACTTTAAGAGGGTCATTTTGTGCATTTGTTCTGTTGCAGTGCAATTTCGAATCATCACCCTGGATGAAGGATTTATGCCGTTGGCTACTGAGGTGAGAAATGTGAACAGGGTGCAGGGAGGAATAAGCAAGACAAGATGGGAATGACCTGGGCTGGTCACTTCTTCTCCACCATTTATATTTCTCCTCACCTGAGTACAAAAGTATTTAGTGATGAGTGCAACAAATATGTGCGTAACAAAACTCTTGACAGCAGCTTTTGTTAAAGCAAGTCTGCTCTGAGATCAGCTTGCGCTTGCATGTAGTGATCGATGGTGCATTTAGGAGGTCCCAATCCACAAGACTTGGGGGATTTTTCAGAGCTTTTATTTCGGTGAAAGAAAGAGCCCAGCTCTTTCTTGCAAACTTTCTTTCTGGCCTGGTTCCAAAAACAGCAAGATTGTAGGTTTTTTTGGTAATCGCTAGAAACACGAGCTGACAATGTGCTCATAAGTGATAGGAATGAGAGGACGGTTGAACCAGCCTCCCAAACGGCTTTTATTTTATTTTATTTTATTTTATTTTATTTTATTTTATTTTATTTTATTTTATTTTATTTTATTTTATTTTATTTTATTTTATTTTATTTTATTTTATTTTATTTTCCATGTACCAGATGTAGAATCCATGGAGAAATGGTCTGTCTGCATGCAGAACAGGTCAAAAAAAATAAAAAAGCACCAAGAAAGTTCAACAGATCTTCTGTGCTCAGTTTTCTGTACACCTGGCAGCTTTACGGAAGCTAAATAGGGAATCTTCAGTTGCTTGGTATGACATTGTAGCTATGGCAACAGTATGGGATGTTCAGGAAGTTTCTGAATGGCTAGGATTCATTGACCCAGAGGGCATAAAATCCCAGAGTGTAGAGGCTGGGGTGCCATTTTACTGCAGATATTAGAAGCAGAGGACCAAGAATATGCCTTTCCTCCTCTCTGCCTGCCTAGCAAAATGTGTTTGCAATTTTTTTTAAAAAAATCCTTATCTGCAGTTAAAGGTACTTGCTCATCCTTTGCATCTACAGGAGTGGGTAAGCTGCAGCTCTCCCAATGTTCTTGGACTCCAATTCCTGTCAGCTCCGGTCAGCACAACCAATGGTCAGGAATGGTAGGAAATACATTCCACCAACATCTGTAGGGCCACAGATTTTCCACCCCCTCCCCTAACTTGATGAGTTGCAGGATGGGAATTGTAGTTGGACGCATTACTCCTGCTGGAGACTAAAGGGATTGCCTCTTGTTTTCTTCTTTAGCACCAGCTGGTGGAGTTGCAGGTGAGTACCCTCACGTTTCCCAGGGATCTTCTTCAGATGTAATTTGAAACACACACATCAATGTGGGGTGGAGGGCAGGGGAGAAGACTGAGGAGGTTGCAGAACTTCCACCCTTTCAGAGATGCTTCCTAGCCCTTCTGCAGGTATGTGCTGCAATAATTCATGTGTTTTATTTTTTATAAAAATGTGATTGCAGGATCCTGCAGGCAACCGAATTGCACAATGGAATAATGTGCAACCAGACAACGGGGTTGTCCAACTGTCCTACCAGTTGGCTGCTGAACCAATGCTGGGGGTCTACAGAATCATTGTGGATCATGGGAAGGCTTTCTTAAGCTTTCAAGTGCTTGAATATGGTATGAAATGAGTTTTGGAGAAGCATTGTCTCTTCCATTCATCACTAGTTAGAATTCAGTTTCTGTCAGCAGATATTGGGGACAACATCTGCCTCAAAACACTACCCACTGATTTGGGAGCCTACCTGCCTGAACAAAGCCTGTTTAAATGTTCCATTGAGCACACCTGGTACATGTTAAGCCATGGTTCTAGTTCAGACTCTGTTGATGCCAGATGGTTCATCGTGCAGGATGAAGAAGTTCTGTTTTGCAGAGTCCTTTCTACCTCTGCAACACAGCCTCCATAACAGCATCATAAAAACCTCCCAGGTGAAGTAATCCAGAATCTGCTTATTAGAAAATGTCAGTTTGGAAAATAATGCTTGTAAACCTGTTAACTGCTTCTACATCTAAGCTTGTAGTGCTTAGTAAAGCCAGCGTGGTGTAGTGGTTAAGAGCGGTAGACTCGTAATCTGGTGAACGGGGTTTGCGTCTCCGCTCCTCCACATGCAGCTGCTGGGTGATCTTGGGCCAGTCACACTTCTCTGAAGTCTCTCAACCTCTCTCACCTCACAGAGTGTTTGTTGTGGGGGAGGAAGGGAAAGGAGATTGTTAGCCGCTTTGAGACTCCTTAGGGTAGTGATAAAGCGGGATATCAAATCCAAACTCCTCCTCCTCCTCTTCTTCCTCCTCCTCTTCTTCTTCTTCTTCTTCTTCTTCTTCTTCTTCTTCTTCTTCTTCTTCTTCTTCTTCTCGTAAGTAAAAAGGAAAGGCAACAGTTTGAATCAACCCACTTTAAAACATGTCAAATGCCAACACACCTTCTCTTTAAGCTGATTCATGGTGTACCATGTAACAGTCTCTTCTCTTTCTTCTTCTCCAGTGATTCGCAAATTTGAAGTGGTGGTGGTACAGCCTGCTATCATCTATTCAGCAGACAGCAACTTTCCTCTAAAAGTCTGTGGCAGGTATACATATCAGAGCACCCATCACTTTATTTGGGAGGGCAGAGCAGAGCTCATGACCTCATTTGAGCATTATTTAGCTGCTTATCTACTTTTTCTCTGTTGGAATGAGACTGGAGTAGTCCACACCTGCAAGTATTTGAACTTATATATGGGGAGCAATTTTGGTCTTTCCCGTTCATTCCCTTTTGTGTTTGCCCCTGTCTTTTGGTTTGTTGATTTTGTTATGTCGTCTAAATGCCAATAGGGCATGCAAGCTGCACATGCACCTTGTTTTGTTTTTTAAATTCTCAGGAAGTGCACAAAAGCACACAGTCAGGCAATTGTAAATTCTCACCACACACTTTTGCAGTTTCCTGGTTTTGTGCAAATCTGATAGTTGCGCATGCTCCCCAGTCTCTGAGCAAGGAGCAATTCCAGGGGGTTCCAGTGCTTTCCAGGGTCCAGTTTCCCTGGAATGAAGCTCAGCGGAGACTGTGGTGTTTTTAGGATATATGGTTTTATTTACACATATCTACAACCTGAGCCTAGAATGGAGGGACTCACAGCATTAACACCATGACAAAGGAACTAAGATGGATCTAAGCGGTGAATACAATTAACTACAAAAATCGAAAGTTTGATTCCTTTGGAATAAGGTTTATAAATAACTAAGAATGTTATCTTCAGCTGAAAGCAAAATAGTGGGTGGTTTTCAGGCTAAGTGGAGAAGTATCAATTAAAACACTGTCTGTGGAAATTCAAGGAGTGTCATGGCATGGCTGAAGTCTGTGTGAGTGGCATAGTGGGGCAGAAATCAGATTATCAGCACACACACCCTCCAAAAAGGTACCTTTAGCATTTGTATGACAAGTACAAAATTTAACCAGGGAAGGTTTCCCTTGCATTAATATAAAGCAATAGGGAAAGTTTCTCATCTTAATTTTCCATCTTGATGCTATCAAAGACATAGGGGACCTGCCAAAGAAAAGCTGGCAACTCTAGGCTTGTGTGCAGCACATAGAAAAAGGAAAATAAAGAGTAATGGCTGGATTTATCTCTACTCCCCGCCTCCCCCTTTCTAGGTACACATACGGCAAGCCTGTCCGTGGTTTAATGCAAATATCCTTGTGCCAGAAAGCTTACCGTTATTTCTGGAGGTCGCCAGATACAACAGCTCCAGCACCTACTGACATCTGCCAGGATTTCAAAGGGCAGGTAATGGTGATCAAGAGGGGTTGGTGGTATGACTGGGAGAGAAAAATTTCTAGGGCTGGAGGACAGTGGAAATGAGGGGGCTCAGGAATAACCTGATGCTTCCAAAAATCTTAAATGTGCCATCCCAGGTGAGGCCCTGGCTTGGAAAGGAAGCTTAGCCTGTATTTTTCCACTGGCCTGAAATTTTCTCTTCAGTACTCCAATTATTAGCTAGATTCTGACGTTCATTAATTTCTACTATTCACTAATAGACTCTAGTACCCCAAATCTGTACTCCTTCTGAGGAGTAGGAGGAAGGCTCCATGAATTTGTGTTTTTCCCCGAAGCCAATGATTGGCATCTTAGCTACCTTCACTGACGGTTTATTTCAGACTGACAGGACTGGATGCTTCTCTGCTGCTGTGGAATTGTCACAGTTCAGACCTTCGAGCTATGAATACAGCCACAGCATAGATGTAGAGGCCTCCTTGGAAGAAGCTGGAACAGGTAAGCTCTGGTGCTTGCAGGGATATGAGGAGCGAGGGGTGTGTGTGCGATTTGGGGGACACCCTCACCCAAGAGAGAGAGAGAAGGCAATTAAAGGAAGGCATGGTTATCTGTGGAGGAGAGGCCACAGGGCCATGTACACCACTCAACTTCAGGAGAAGAAAAGGCTAAGGAGTAAACGCCACACAAATCTGGAGTGGAGTCCCTAAGGCGGTCAGATGGTACCTTGTACTCCTTCTGGCAACTCCTGCAGCCAAGCTGCTGCCAAACGTATTGCTCTGATTTCCTTTTGTTGTAGGCAAAATCTGCCCTTTTTCCCTTATGGGGTATCCAAGAGCCCATATAGAGTCCTTATGTGGGTTTCCTATTGGTAGGAGAAAATAACAGGCCAACCAGAGAATATTGAGAAGCAAAGCAGCTAATAAGCCTGATCTTTATTGATCTGTTGCAACAGGGTCCTCCTCTCACACGCAGGAAAAGAGGAGGACCCAGAACCCAGGTGTGCCTGCCCTTATATAGACATTTTAAATTCCCTGCCCTGGAGCTCAAGACCACCCCTCCATACATCATACATGCATCACAGAAGGGGTGTAACCCAGGACCACCCCCCACAAACACCATACCTACATCGCAGAAAAGGTGGTCTACAACAGAAATTTGAATGTTGTTGTTTTTCCTGTCTGTCAGCTTATCTGATTGCCTTTCCTGGTAGTCTGGCCATTCCTTTGAGATGGTGATTTCCCAATTCCTGAGACAATGGGAAGGTTCCCTCACCCCCTCCCTCCTTGCAGAGAAAACATTTGGTCAGTTTGGGAGTCAAAATGATTTCGGGTCAGTCTTCCTGTGCTGATCTATGTATGTGCTTGGTTGGTACATTTATGAACATTTATTATATATATAAGACCTTAAACTTTATTATTACACTTTTGCACCACAACAGCAAGGCCAAGAGGGCAGTCTTGTTGTCTGGGCAGCCCAGGACCTCCACACACACTGCCCCAGAGATGTCACTTTGGTACTGCTAACGCCGCGGTTTGCTTCACCCCTGAGGATTGAGACAATAGGGGGCCAACAATGAGTTGCTGGCCCAACTTGGGCATTTGTCTTATGCGTTGAAAAGGTCCTGCTATGTTGCACAGTGAGCCTCCTTGTGTAGAACAGGCTCCTCGCCGGGCAAATGGTTGCCCTCCAACCCATGGAGCAGGAAATGGCAACAGGGGGTGGAGTTATCAAGCTTGTCCCTTCTCTCTCCCTTCCCCCACCCTCGTGTTGATTCAACACAGAGAACTTATGCCTGAATAGGGCTATTGGCAAGTAGTGTTCTTTCTCCCTGTCATCTGCAAAGCCATGTCTTAGTTTCTGCTTCTTGGTTGCACAACAGAATGCTTGGAACCAACCTTTTTAAATAACCATACGTTGGCATCTACTGAGTGCCAGTACTCTAAGGTCTCTACTACCTATGGTTGAATAATCCACCATCATTGACTAGTTCTGGTCTGTATCAGTTAGGATTGCAGAGTATTCTGGTTAATATTGGAGCTCATTCCCCCCCCCCTCCCAGGACGATGTGTGCATGCTGTGTTATACGTTGCAAAAATATCTGACACTGCTAGGCAGGGTTTTCTGTGGGTTTTTCTTTTTTACAGGTGTACAAGCAAATGTTGCTCGTCAATTCTATATGTCTGATCAAGCTGGATCTATGAACTTTGTGGAGACAGATGATTACTACCATCAAGGTTATCCCTTCAGGGGAAAGGTAATTCCTATAATTTTCAAGAACTTCCTAGTACTCTTTGGTGCAATATTACAAATGAGCTCAATTGACCACATGATTTCAAACAAACACTCTCCTGCCAAACCTCCTTGCCCTCCCTTTACATCTGGTGAAATCAGCCATCCTTTCATACCTTGCCAACCTCTCACACCTCTCCCTTTACATCTCACCTGCCTCAGAACTTGCCATACTTCTTCAGCTTGCCTGGACTGTGGTCCTGGGTCACGTCCCTGCCTGTGTCTCCAACTCCAGTTCCCTCCTCTTCATCTTACCTGGGTCTGCATCTCCATCTCCATCTCTCATCTCTTCTTGCCACACCTGTGCCACCCACCCTCCTAGCAGCTCAGCAGCTCACCACACTAGACTTTGCAAAAACACCTGTCTGTGGCCAAGCAAACTGCAGTGTGACAACATCATTACAATTTTATATATTGGAGAGAAAACCCATCTTCTCCCCCATTTTGGGAAGATTCTCTTTGGTCTGAAAGTCCTCTTTCTTTTGCATCTGATCTATCACCTAAACCCTCTAAAAGAGGACTTGTTTTCTAAATGTTTCTTGAAGACTATGACGGATGTCATGAGGCAGCTGAGAAGCAACTGTGGATAATTTCAGTGATGTAAGTAAATCTCAACTCTCTTCCTCTTTCTCCTCACAGCTCAAAGCCTTGCAAAGAGACGGCTCCATCATGAAGAACCATGATGTGTTCTTAGTAATTAATTTAAATAACAACCAGACCAACATGCTGATTACTACTGACAGCAATGGCATAGCTGAGTTTTCTTTAGACACAGAAGCGTGGAATGGAAAAGGGGTCTCTCTGGAGGTGAGGATACTGCTCTGCATTCTCTGTACACCACATAGCAAGAAGCAAAGGCATGGTTTCAGAACCAGACTTCAGAAACATTCTCTCAGGCTTCCTTGTTTCCATGAGAAATCTTGAATGGAAAAGCCATGCTTGGAATTTGCTCTAGCTCCTAGACTACAACACTTATCATAAAGTGAGAGAACAAAGTACATCTGGAGGATAATTAATGCAATGCAGTTTAGGGTGGCAAAAATTATTTTTATGCCACTTTTCTGCTATAGACCACCCCTCCCCCAAATCAGAATGTGTATGGTTTAAAATACAGAATAAGCAATGATATCAAACTTTCATTAACATTCTATAAACCAGGCTTGTCCAACTTCCAAGAGACTGCGATCTACTCCCACTATAAAAAAACAACTGGTGGTGATCTACCCACTGGATTGACCAAAGTTGCTGAGCGTTTTTTAGATCGTGATCCACCTGTTGGCCATATAATCCACCTGCTGATCAGAAGGTCGGCGGTTCGAATCCCCGTGATGGGGTGAGCTCCCATTGCTTGGTCCTTGCTCCTGCCAACCTAGCAGTTCGAAAGCACGTCAAAGTGCAAGTAGATAAATAGGTACCGGTCCAGCGTGCGCTGCTCTCGTTTGCCAGAAGCGGCTTAGTCATGCTGGCCACATGACCCAGAAGCTGTACACTGGCTCCCTCGGCCAGTAAAGCGAGATGAGCACCGCAACCCCAGAGTCGTCTGCGACTGGACCTAATGGTCAGGGGTCCCTTTACCTTCACCTTTAAGGAAGCAGAATAAGGCACAAGTCCTCAGCAGCCAAACATGAGACAAGCATGGCAGGTGGAGCAGAGTCCACCCTGGATATCATAGCAGGGGATCAGATGCAGGAAGGGAATTGCTAAGAACTGGGTGGGAAAGAAGGAGAAGCTAGGAACAGGAGCTGATCGTCTTTATAAAAGGTACCCCTGCCCATACGGGCCAGTCGTGTCTGACTCTAGGGTTGTGCGCCCATCTCACTTAAGAGGCCGGGGGCCAGCGCTGTCCGGAGACACTTCCGGGTCACGTAGCCAGCGTGACGAAGCTGCTCTGGCGAGCCACCACCAGCGCAGCACACGGAAACGCTGTTTACCTTCCCGCTATAAAGCAGTACCTATTTATCTACTTGCACTTTGACTTGCTTTCGAACTGCTAGGTGGGCAGGAGCTGGGACCGAAAGACAGGAGCTCACCCCGCCGCGGGGATTCGAACCGCCGACCATGCGATCGGCAAGTCCTAGGCACTGAGGTTTTACCCACAGCGCCACCCGCGTCCCTTCGATCGTCTTTATACATGAGGCTTAAATTTCCTGTAAGCCACTCTTGTGGTGCTTTATGGAAGAAGAAGCAGATGGGAGACATACTGTGAAGGAGCACTCTGTGCAACATGGGTCAATACAATACAAGGCCATTTTGGGACAGAGATGTTCTAGGCCTGAAGTGTGATAGTGGCTGTCTCCTCTTTCATACAGGATCAGTTCTGCTTCTCCCCACTTCCCAGTAGATGGTAGTGTTGCATCAAACATATATTGAGTCAAGACAGCTGCTAATTTAATAGACACAAGCAGGGCTTTTTTCAGCCTGAACGCATAGGAACTCCGTTCCAGCCCCTCTCAGGTGGGCTCCCCGTTCAAAGAGAATGAGGGAGGTGTTCATTGTGAGTTCCGGCACCTCTTTCTCTAGAAAAATAGCAGTGGACGCAAGCATCTAATTACGGCTGTCGCCTGAATCAATCAATCAATTAAATAACCCTGTATACATTTACATATGAATAGAAAAATGATTTTGAAGAAAGAAATGCATACTGAATTTGGCTTTAGGTGCTGCTTGCTGCAACATACACTCCTAATCTTAGGTCTTAACTTCACATGCCAAATGGTTAGCAATAAGGTTGTGATTTTTCTTTTTTTTGTAAACTAAAGACCAGAAACACCCCCCCTTACCTCAGATTGTTGTCACAATCGCAGCATATGGAGAGGGGAGGTTTAAACCTTCCCTCCCCATTCAACCCCCCAGCACAATTATCGTTTGGGGCTCTTCAATTGGCACCAATGTGTGGGGTGGGGTGGGGTGGGGATTCAGAGATCATGGATGGGGAGGGAAGCACTTAAATCTCCCCACCCCATGTGCTGTGCTCCTGATAATAATACGGGAGGAAAACCTAGAATTTATTTTTTCACACACAATGTGATTGTTTTTGATTTGAGTTTCTACTGAAATGAGGCTGTATTTCAATGTTGTAGTTTAATCTTGTTTTTAAGTTGTATTTTAATCAATTGTTTTTATACCTGGTGTTAGCTGCCCTGAGCCCAGTCTTGGCTGGGGAGGGCGGGGTATAAATATATTATTGATAATAATAATAATAATAATAATAATAATAATAATAATAATAATAATATTCATGCCAACAATGTTATGTATAGTTTGAGAAGAAGCATTCCATCATTATGAGAGTGAAGGGTAATGCCTCTTTTAAGACTTTTAATATTTTTAAGATGAAAATTAAAGATTCCACATGTCTCCTGATTTCTGAGGGAGTTTTTTTGTCGGTAGTCAAAGTTTTTTTGATCAGTCACTTTAACTGGTTGTTTGACTAAAGACTGCAACTTTATCTCTTTCCCAGGGAAGACTCCATCTGGAGGATCCAGTGTATGAACTGGGGAAAATCAATCAGTACCACCAGAACGCTTTCCTCTATCTACAGCCTTACTACACCACAGCAAAGAGCTCTGTGAAAGTCCGGCGGGTGCCAGGAGTGCTGCCTTGCAATCAGGAGCAGGAGATTCAAGTGGATTACAGCATTAAGGATAGTGATCTAGGCGAAGAAGGCAAAGCGAAAGGAATCACCTTCTCTTATTATGTGAGCATCCTGGCTGAGGACAGAAGGTGCCAGGGTTGGCAAGACAAAAAAGCAACAACCCAAAACTAGCTGGCCAAAGAGAGAGGACAGGACTTCAGTTTTCACCTTTCCTGGTTCAATTCTTGTAGTGTTTTCCAGGATAATAATAATAATAATAATAATAATAATAATAATAATAATAATTTATTTGAACCCTACCGATCTGACTGGGTTGGCCCAGCCACTCTGGGTGGCTTCCAGAATATATAAAAACATAAGGTAAAGGTAAAAGGACCCCTGACCATTAGGTCCAGTCATGACCGACTCTGGGGTTGCGGTGCTCATCTCGCTTTATTGGCCGAGGGAGCCGGCATACAGCTTCCGGGTCATGTGACCAGCATGACTAAGCCGCTTTTGGCGAACCAGAGCAGTGCACGGAAACGCCGTTTACCTTCCCGCTGGACCGGTACCTATTTATCTACTTGCACTTTGACGTGCTTTCAAACTGCTAGGTTGGCAGGAGCAGGGACCGAGCAATGGGAGCTCACCCCGTCGCAGGGATTCGAACCGCCGACCTTCTGATCGGCAAGTCCTAGGCTCTGTGGTTTAACCCACAGTGCCACCCGCGTCCCTTATAAAAACATAGTAAAACATTAAACCTTAAAAAGTTTCCCTATACAGGGCTGCCTTCAGAAGTTTCCTAAATGTTATATAATTGTTGTTGTTGTTGTTGTTGTTGTTGTTGTTGTTGTTGTTGTTGTTGTTGTCATTCATTCATTCATTCATTCATTCATTCATTCATCCCCTGCCCATCTGATGGGTTTCCCCAGCCACTCTGGGCGGCTCCCAACAGAATATTAAAAAAACCAATAAAGCATCAAACATTAAAAGCTCCCCTAAACAGGGCTGCCTACAGATGTTTTCTAAAAGTCAGATAGTTGTTTATTTCCTTGACATCTGATGGGAGGGTGTTCCACAGGGTGGGTGCCACCACCAAGAAGGCCCTCTGCCTGGTTCCCTGTAACCTCGCTTCTCACAGGGAGGGAACCGCCAGAAGGCCATCAGAGCTGGACCTCAGTGTCCGGGCTGAACGATGGGGGTGAAGACGCTCCTTCAGGTATACTGAGCTGAGGCCGTTTAGGTCCTTTCCTCTATTGCTTCCACACTAGTGCCCTAATGTCAATGGCATCAAAACATCTGCCGCCTGAGAAATATGGCTCTTAAGAGTATCCCTTTCTGGATGTTTTCATCCTGTATATGCCTCTTGCTTCCCCAGGTGACAGGAAAGGGGAAAATCCTTATGCATGGACAAAAGAATGTGGGTGGCAATGGGGGAGGTAAGTCTATCTGTCAAATCCCTCCCCATGTCTGCATGTTTGACTCGCTCACAACTGGGTATACACGTTGCACTGGGAAATAGTTAAATCAATCAATTTAAACTGCAAAAAGGAGCTAAGTGGGGGGGGAATGGCCTGAAAATAATGGGAGAACTTCAAAAATTGTGTGAAAAAAGTGGGGGAAATGGCTAGCAATCCCAGGAACCTTTGCATCTGCAATTCCACTAGTCTTTGCAGCAACCTTTGAAGCCTGTGGAGAGTTGGAGTTTCAGAAAGGAGGTTTGGAAGACCAAAATTTTAATAAGGAATGGGGGAAATATATAATTTACCTTAAAAACCACTGTAAACAATTAAAATTATTATTTGTAGGATTGCAATAACACTTGTAGTTTAATGTTAAATTTCAGGTATAATGGAGATTTTAAAAATTTGGATAAATAGACAAGATGCAGGAGGAAAATGTTAATATAAGGATCCACAAAGGGGTGGAGGGAAGTTTAGGAGACTCTTCAGAATTCTCTTTTTATGTTAAATAAATTTATTTTATTTTATTTTATTAAACTAAATAAAATTTTAAAGAGAGAGAGGGGAAGTTTGAAGGGAGTGTTTGTGGTGGTGTTTGGTGGATTTCTGTGACTTTTTGGCAGAGTTTGGCTTTTTAGATGGTGTTCCCACTAGACTATTATATGGACAATACCTGGGAATGTAAGTGGGGAGACACTTATATTTTATATTAGACTTAGAGTGGGTGGGGGGCAGGTTAAAGGAGATGGCTTGTGAAGGAGAAGGGAGAGAATAAAGAGTGATGGATTGAAAGTCTGGGGTTTGGTGTGGATTAAGGAGTCATATTGATGACTGAATCCTCCACTCTGAAACCTTCCTCCCCTCTTTCAGGTCTGCAAGGATCCTTCTCCATTTCATTGCCCTTCACCTCCGACTTTGCACCACAACCATCTTTGGTCGTTTATTCTCTCTTCCACGATGGAGGCGCCATTGCAGACAAAGTCAGCTTTGAAGTGTCCATGTGCTTCAAAAACCAGGTGAGCCGTAAACATGAGAGATTATCTGAGAGGGCTGTAATCCCAGCCCATACATGTGACTCCCACCCACCCACCCACCCCTTTGATATTGAGGTCTTGCACAAAACCTCTTTATCACTTTTGCACTCTTGTGCAAGACCTCTGGATTATTATTTTTTTAATGAAAAACAAAGGGTAGCTCTGTTTTTTAATCCCTTCTTTGATAGCAGAGCTGATCTGAGTGTCCTATGACATTACAATTTCCTGCTTTCCTTTCTGGGAAGGGACAAAAGCCACAGCCCAGGTACATTCCATCAAGACCCACTTACTGATGTGGATGGCAAGCGGCAGAACTGAATGTCATCAGACATGACGGGGGAAATAACCGGAATACGTGGGTGTGATGTTAACATATGAGAGTGCTGGAGGTGAAATAGTTAAACGGGTTACCCAATCAGAACCCAGGGGTGGAGTCAGAGGGACTATAAAACCAGCTCTAGGAGGGGCGAAGTGGGGAGTTGGTTGGGAGTTGGGTGGTTGGTTGGAGTGGGAGTGAATTGGGATAGAGTCTGTGGGGAGGTTGAGTTAGTGTAGCGAAATAAGCTGAGTCAGGAACATCTAGGGGCTAGGAAGACAAGTAAATATCTGAGAGGTGGTTTAGTGAGTGAGAGCAGGTAGCGGAAGTTATAGGTCTGGATAGGCACCCCATGAAAGTAATTGACTGATACCGTTTATGAAACCACATGCTTGTTAAATTGCAATAAATAATCAAAAGTTTATGTTCCAAATTAACCCTGACTGGACTCAGTATTGTACCAGGTAGGGTCTGGGTGGTGGTAATGAGAAATCAAGTGGTGGCACAGGGATCAATAGACAGTGAAACGTCGGGGGACCCTGTGTGATTGCCACAGGAAAGTGGCTCTCATGCGTCAATCATGTACCCAGAAAATGGGGGGGGGGGATCCAAGGTACCCCTTTGCAAGTACACCGCTGCCTTGAAGCACATGGAAACTTGATTTTAATTTTTTTTTAAGGCAGGGAAGGGTAAGGTTTTTAAAAAGTGGTGCTCAGGTCAGATGATTTATATCCTCCCCTCTCCCACCCACACATAATAATAATAATAATAATAATAATAATAATAATAATAATAATTTATTATTTGTACCCCGCCCATCTGGCTGGGTTTCCCCAGCCACTCTGGGCGGCTTCCATAAAAACCAGAAATACATTAAAATATCACAGATTAAAAACTTCCCTGAACAGGGCTGCCTTAAGATGTCTTCTGAATGTCAGGTAGTTATTTATCGCTTTGACATCTGATGGGAGGGCGTTCCACAAGGCGGGTGCCACTACCGAGAAGGCCCTCTGCCTGGTTCCCTGTAGCTTTGCTTCTCGTAATGAGGGAACCGCCAGAAGGCCCTCGGCGCTGGACCTCAGCGTCCGGGCAGAACGATGGGGGTGGAGACGCTCCTTCAGGTATACTGGGCCGAGGCCGTTTAGGGCTTTAAAGGTCAACACCAGCACTTTGAATTGTGCTCGGAAACGTACTGGGAGCCAATGTAGGTCTTTCAAGACCGGTGTTATGTGGTCTCGGCGGCTGCCCCCAGTCACCAGTCTAGCTGCCGCATTCTGGATTAGTTGTAGTTTCCGAGTCACCTTCAAAGGTAGCCCCACGTAGAGCGCATTGCAGTAGTCCAAGCGGGAGATAACTAGAGCATGCACCACTCTGGCGAGACAGTCCGCGGGCAGGTAGGGTCTCAGCCTGCGTACCAGGTGGAGTTGGTAGACAGCTGCCCTGGATACAGAATTGACCTGCGCCTCCATGGACAGCTGTGAGTCCAAAATGACTCCCAGGCTGCGCACCTGGTCCTTCAGGGGCACAGTTACCCCATTCAGGACCAGGGAGTCCTCCACACCAGCCCGCCCCCTGTCCCCCAAAAACAGTACTTCTGTCTTGTCAGGATTCAACCTCAATCCATTAGCCGCCATCCATCCTCCAACCGCCTCCAGGCACTCACACAGGACCTTCACCGCCTTCACTGGTTCTGATTTGAAAGAGAGGTAGAGCTGGGTATCATCTGCATATTGATGGACACCCAGTCCAAACCCCCTGATGATCTCTCCCAGCGGCTTCATATAGATGTTAAAAAGCATGGGGGAGAGGACGGAACCCTGAGGCACCCCACAAGTGAGGGCCCAGGGGTCTGAACACTCATCCCCCACCACCACTTTCTGAACACGGCCCAGGAGGAAGGAGCGAAACCACTGTATAACAGTGCCCCCAGCTCCCAGCCCCTCTAGACGGTCCAGAAGGATGTTATGGTCGATTGTATCAAAGGCCGCTGAGAGATCCAGCAGAACTAGGAAACAGCTCTCACCTTTGTCCCTAGCTCGCCGGAGATCATCAACCAGCGCGACCAAGGCAGTTTCAGTCCCATGATGAGGCCTGAATCCCGATTGGAAGGGATCCAAATGGTCCGCATCCTCCAGGCGTGCCTGGAGTTGTTCAGCAACCACGCGCTCAATCACCTTGCCCAAGAATGGAAGATTTGAGACTGGGCGATAGTTGGCCATACTGGCCGGGTCTAAAGATGGTTTTTTAAGAAGCGGTTTGATGAGGGGAAAAGTTGGGAAATCATGGGACTGGAGTGTGTCACATCCACTGGTGTGGACAGAACATAGCAGGATGTGCAGACTCACAAAGTATGGTACCCCCAGCTGTGTGGAAAGTCAGTTACAATTCCCCATGTCTCATACAGTGGAAGAGCAATGAATGGTATTAGGAGCTACCATCGTGATTGGAAGAAATATGATTTGGGACTAATACACACACAAGCGAGGAAGGAAGTAGCTGGGGCTGCCATATGTCTGGATTTTCCCAGACACATCTGGGAATCGGGTTCTGAAAATGGCGTCTGGGTGGATTTTTGCCAAATTGGCAAAATGTCTGGGATATCTTGGACGAATGGCAAGTAGGGAGATTAAAAATAAAAAAGCTTTAAAAATTAAAAAAGCCTTAAAACTTAATGAGGGGGTGGATAGATGTTCCCCCAAAAAAGCTCAAAAATTTTGTCCGGATTTTCACTTTTGGGAATATGGCGAACCTATAGTAGCACTGTAGAAAATTAAGAGTTATTAAAGGGAGCTTATTGGGGGCAGGGAGATCTCATGTGAGGTGCACTCTCCCTGAGGTGCATTTTCTCATGTGAGTAAACAGTAAAAATAGTCTATCCAGTCTTAATCTGTTAGTAAATGTTATATCTTCTTCTTCTTTATTTATATATGCCTTTTTTCCAGACTGGAACTCTCGGTGGCTTACACAAATTAAAACAACACAGATAAAACACACAGAGCTAAAAAGATATACAGGATAATTGTGAAAAAGAAATTAAACTCTCATACAATGAAAATAATATACAGATTAAATACATATATGTAACACAACGTTTAAAGGTCAGAGAAAGTTTCATGCACCGGTGCCACAACTGAGTCAGACAGATGTTTTCTGGGTTGCCCATTCTAAAATAGGATTGTCTGCTTGGTAAATACTTGTCTATGGTTTTATGCCCCCTGCTTTGTTTTGGCACTTCTGATTCTCAGCATTCACTTCTGCAGGTCAGCCTGGGGTTATCGCAGCAGCAGGAGCTTCCCGGAACAAGCATCGACCTTGAACTGAAGGCAACACCTGGGTCACTGTGTGCCATTCGGGCTGTGGACCAAAGTGTCTTGCTCCTCAGGAATGACAGAGACTTCACCAACACAACCGTAAGGCAGAGAGAGAATGAATGAAACTGAGATGTGATGGGCAGGGTTGGGCACTTATGCACTGTACATGTACTCCCAACACACACACACACACACACACACACACACACACACACACACACTAACATAATTGTCATTCACAATAAAAGGGTGAACTGTTCACAGGAGGAGAGAATAAACTCCTTAAGATAACAGCTGCTGAATTTCCACCCCAGTTCCTGGCCATTTGTGCATCAGGTTCGTATGAGAGGAGCACAGAGAAAAGCGCTCTTGAGAAATTTTCTCAAGTTTTCCAAGAGCATTTTCCTAGCAATGGCAGTCTTTATCCCCAAAGTCCTTTTCTGGGCAATAACATATCACTTGCTAGTGCATTCTCTTGCTTAATTTGAAAAAAAAAACCCCACTTGCACCCACTTGCTTTTCCCCCTGTAGATGGCCAGAAAATAAGTGTCTGTGTATTATTTTGATGTAGTGCATCAATTTCTTCTTGGGCAGCCTTTCTCCATAAATGAGCATTTGCTGAATTTCTTCGCAATCAGAGGATTCATGAGGCTGCATTGTCCTTGCAGTGTAGGGCAATCTTACTAGTGGAATGCCATTACTAGTGCCTGTTGGGATGCTGTCAGCGGCTCCTGGCTGGCTGGCCCAGGAAAGTATAAAGACAAGGAAAAGTTTCTTACCATCCTTTTTTATTTCAATCTTTACAGAGAGAGGCTATAGAACCCAGCCTCTTGCATAATGGCCTTGTCCCAAGTGAATCTCCACCCCTCATATCTCCCACTTCCTCATTCGTCACTTCTACAGGTGCTGCTACATGTCCTCTGTCTTAGAGCTCTTTGCTTTTAAGGCTCGCCGGGTTCTGGGAGTTGGAGGGTCTAGAATGCTTTCTAGTGACAACGTGTCAGCCAGCAGCCGCTCCAGTTCTGCCTCCTCCTCCTCCTCCAGTCCCATGATTTCCCAACTTTTCCCCTCATCTGCCTCTGAGTTGTGACCTCCTGCAAACCACTATTGTAAATCAATACGTTCTTCCTCTTCCTCCTCCCTGGAAGGGTCAAGATGGGGAGATGGTCTCCACCATTCCTCCTCTGCCCAGTCCCTGACAGCGCCTGGTATCCAGTTTTGAAACTGCATCAGTATCCTCATCATATTCAGAGTTTGGCATTTCCCCAGGAGGTTGTCCTTTGACCCCTTCATCATTACCGCTGCTAGGAGTTTGGAGATCTACTCCTTCTCCTTTCTCATCTCCAGATCTATGTGGTGTAACTTTGGAAATTGAATTTGGTTATTCAGTTGTAAGTTTTGGGAAATATATGAGAACTTGCGATTTATTCTCTGATGGTTTAGAACCGTCAGATATAGATCCTTTCACATCTACCCTCAGCAACTTAATTCACATCCTTTTGCTTTACACGCCATGTATTCCTTTGCAGATGTATGACAGGTTCTACTTCCTAGGAGGGTATCCTTATCAAGTCACTGAGTACGATCACTGCGATGGACCAGGACCAATCGGCGACCCTATGCCCCTGGCACGAAGCAAGCGCTACAGCTGGAGACCTTGGTTTGATGATGGTGGAGTAGACTTCTTCAGTTTCCTCAAAGTAAGTGCCCTTTATTATGCAGTATTCGACTGGAATAGGGGAGTTAGTGTAGAAGAGGCACTGAACAGCATTCAGGGATTCCCAGATCCAGATTAAATTTAAGAAAAACCAGGCTGGCATTTTGATGATGAACCTGTGTGAAAATGGCACTCGCCAGCTGTTGAGGTTGCCCAGCAAACTCCCTTTTGCAAACAACCCATTTTTCATTTCATATCCCTTTAAGAAATCGTGTGTGACTCTGACCCTAGAGAATGGGAGAAGGAGGGAGGAAAGGAAGACATGCGTGCTATGTGGATAGATGGAAGAAGGTATAAAAAAAGCTGGCACCATTGTCCTGCGCAACTAATGTGATTCCTTTCCTTGGTCTCTCTCACCACTGACAGGTTATGGGGCTGAAAGTCTTGTCAAACAACAAAATTAAGAAGCCAGCAACATGCAGGCACCAGTACTCTCCCTATGGCATGGCCGCTTCAAGTAAGGAGGTTTCCAATTCCAGATTATTGGTGTATGTATCTGTGCTTACCATGTTGAAGGTGGTTTGACACAGGGCTTAGCCACACACATATTTTGCCCCACTCTTTCAAGGCAGAAGTCTAAGCATTTCTGTTTTGTTGGAGCAGGGTTGCTTGGAGGAGGTTTGCAGTCGGGGAGTAGACCGGCCCTTGCATCTGAATCCCGTCCTTGGTCGTCGGACGCAGACGTCGATGCTCAAGTCCGTCAGAACTTCCCTGAGACCTGGATCTGGAAGCTGTATAATGTTGAGTAAGTTTTGATTAATTCCTGAGCATGGGCGTAGCCAGGGGGCCAGGGAGGGGCAGCTCTGTTAGGATATAGTTCCGTTCCACCTTAAAAGGGTACAGGCATGACTGCTGTGTGTCACATGCCTGTTTACTTCCAGCACAGATCTTGCTGGGAACTTCCGTTTGTATATTGCTTTTGTGTTACTGCTGTTTTGCTGGAGACGAGAGGGAAGCAGACATGTTTTCCTCTGTTCCTGAACTATGCTGAATAAAATGCTGTACAGTGGTACCTCGGGTTACATACGCTTCAGGTTACATACGCTTCTATTCATATGTAAATGTATACAGTGGTACCGCGGGTTACATACGCTTCAGGTTACATATGCTTCAGGTTACAGACTCCGCTAACCCAGAAATAGTACTTCAGGTTAAGAACTTTGCTTCAGGATGAGAACAGAAATCGTGCTCCGGCGGCTCGGTGGCAGCTGGAGGCCCCATTAGTTAAAGTAGTGCTTCAGGTTAAGAACAGTTTCAGGTTAAGAATAGACCTCCGGAACGAATTAAGTACTTAACCCGAGGTACCACTGTACATTACGCTTACACATTTCTCTGTCCGCCTCTTCTGCTGTGAGAAGATTTGCACACTCTGCTAATAGAGCGTGCACGGGTCTCTAAACATATCTGAGGCTCGTGTCACTGATTGATGCTGTTCCAAGGGAGACCGGCTGCTGGCCAGTGGCTGGAGCCAGCTGGGGGCCCGCCTGATGCCCCTGTCTCCCCGGCAGTATCCCAACAAGCTCCACCCCCCAATCAATTAAAATCAATAAAAATACATAGCAAACTGAGGTTCTGCCCCCCCCAAAGACCTGCCCCCCACAACAAAAATCCTGGCTATGCCCATGTTCCTGAGATGGGATTCTTCCAGATCTTGTGTTTAAATTACCATATTTTTCGCTCTATAAGACGCACCCAACTATAAGACACACCTAGTTTTTAGAGGAGGAAAACAAGAAACAAGAAAGCAATGCAAAGCCTCTTGAGGGAAGAGGCAGGAGCGCTCCCGCTGTGCTCAAGAGGCTTTGCGTGGCTATCCCTGAAGCCAGAAGAGCTGTTCTGGCTTCTGGGATAGCTGCGCAGCCAGCATTCGCTCCATATGACGCACACACATTTCCCCTTACTTTTTAAGAGGGGAAAAGTGTGTCTTACAGAACGAAAAATATGGTACATTTCTCCCAGTTTTAAGTGAAATAAATACGGCAACAATAACGGCAGCCAAATATATCACGCAATACTGGAATTTCTACTCACATTTCTATTCCATGGTACATGCTCATGGTCAGTGCTTTTCTTTCTAAAAAAATGTTTAGGGGTACTCTCATTTTGACTCATGAAAATCACCATTTTCTAGTTCAAATTGGGGAAAATAAATACAGTAAATGGACAAAAGCACAAAGATGCGCAAAATGTTTAGGGGTATGCGTACCCCTGCGTCTCCCCAGAAAAAAAGCACTGCTCATGGTACATATCAGGAAGGAAGGAGAAAATATGAAGGTGACACTCATCCTTCTTGCAACTTGTCCTAACTCCAGAAAATACTAAGGCCCTAAATGTGCAGCTGCCAACCACATTTGAGGTTTTTGGTTTGCTTGTTTATTTAATAGAAAGCATGGAGGGACTCGGTTTTTATTGGGACTGCAATGCATGGGGAGGTTTTACCCTTCCCTTCTCCTATTACCAAATGCAGCTAAGGGAACTTTTGCAAGGGGCTTGATCCAGATTGGGGATGTGCTGCAGCCCAGGATCCAGACCAGCCTCTCTGCCCCTGCTATTTCCATTCAGTTGTTCCGAATGGGAACACTTCATTCAAATAGCTGGAGAGGGAGGGGGTAAAGGGTTAAATCATCCACTCCCACCCACCCTGTCCTCCCACGCCAGGTTCCTGACCTTGCTACAAAAGCCATTCATGCAAACACATCAAGTTTGGCAATGATTTTAGACTGCCCTTCAGTAAGACGGAAGCTGATAAACGGGCAACTTAACATTCAGTGCAAAGAAAAACGTATTTGCCTGGAACCAAAAAGTCAATACAGCTGGTACTTCCAAATAGGTATACCTGGAATAGACAGGGGTTGCCACCATATCAGTGTCCACCTCCCACCTGTGAGGTTACCCATAATTTGTCAAGGCCAGCCCTACCAGGTAAAAGGAGGTGGTACATTACAAGGTGGCAGGTTTTGGGATAACCCAAAAAGGAAGTGCATTGTCATTGATTCAATTTATCATTATATTTGACCTTCCTGAATGACAGGTGCCATTATTTGCCTCAAGCATCAAAATGTCCTTTGCAATCTCTGGTCGTGTTCATCTAAGGGCCAAATTACATGGACTTTGACCATGTGCCCAGCTGCTTTTCTTCAACCCCCCAGTGGTGAAATAAGGAGGCCTCAGCATGGAAGAAGCAATTTCAGTTTTTCCTATGGACAATCCATGTTTTCGTTTGTTTCAATTATGCAAACAATATTGCAAATAAGTTGACATGTCTTACGCTATTCCCCAAACATATCAACAGTAAAAAGCAAGCAAACAAACAGATAAATACATACCGTATTGGCCGGAATATAAGCCTCACTTTTTCCCCAAATTCCAACCTTGAAAAGTTAAAGTACGGCTTATATTTGTGACCTTATGGTATGCAGCCAGGAGCACAGGGCAAACAGTGCCAGGAGCGCAGCAAAATGGCGGCGCCCCACGCATAGTCCCCCATCCTCTTCCCCAAGACCGGGAAGGGAGAGAGAGAAAGCGAGGAAGGGGAAAGGCCATGGGCAACGCAGCGTGGCTCCCCCCCCCCCCCAGTATGCAGCCAGGAGCAGCGTGGAATGGAGCTACTTATATTGGGGTGTTTTTTCTTTTTCTTCTCCCCCCCCCCTCCAATTTTAAAGGTGCAGCTTATATTTGGGTGCAGCTTATATTCAGGCCAATACGGTATTAACCAAACTTGGGCATGCACTTTTGAAATGCATGATCTCTGTTGGGCTGGCGGGGGGGGGGGCGGGGACCTCCCTTTTGCAAGGCAAACTGCCATCTCCTGCCCTCACTTCCGACATTCTTTGTAGTCCTTCAGGTGAGAAGTCAGTGGCACTCACAGTTCCGGACACCATCACTGAATGGAAAGTCAGCATGTTCTGCACCTCCCAAAGCAGTGGGTTGGGTATTTCCCCGCCGGCGAGGCTGACGATCTTTAAGCCTTTCTTCGTGGATGTCACCCTGCCCTATTCTGTGGTTCGTGGGGAGTCGTTTCCAATGATTGCCACCGTCTTCAACTATTTGAAACACTGCATGTGGGTAAGGAAGATCTTCACTAATTCCCCATGCTCTAAGAATTCAATTCCTTGTTAAGTAGAGCAGGTGTATCACCTCTTTTAAGTCAGAGAGTTGACCAGGTGCCTCAGTGAAAGGAGTGAGGGCAAGGGATGTGCAAGAGTTTACAGTAGCCCAGAAATATAATTTTCCAATTTTGATAGCTTTTGGGGGATTTATAAAAAAAAATTAACAAAGAAAAACTAGATACATGTATCATTTTCATCTAAACCAAAAAGCTAACGAATGAACGAACAAATTATAAAAATGCTAATAGATACAATGTATACACACACACACACACACACACACACACACAAATATATTATGGCATAAGCTGTTGTGGACTTCTAAAAATATTCTGAGTATTTAGAATTCCACATTTTAAACTCACTTATCATTAATTTTGCTCGCTTCCTTGAGCCAGCTACCAGAACTCTCAACCTAACCTACAGTAGCTCACATGACTGAAAATAAAAAAATTCCTTCCAGTAGCACCTTAAAGACCAACTAAGTTAGTTCTTGGTATGAGCTTTCGTGTGCATGCACACTTCTTCAGATACACTGAAACAGAAGTCACAGACCCTTCTATATAGTGAGAAGGTGGGGAGGGGTATTACTCAGGAGGGTGGTGGGAATGGGTGATTGGCAGATAGCTGTGATGAGCCTGTTGACGACTCTTAACGACTGCAATAGGTCTTACAGGAAAAAGCAAGGGGTGAGAAGGTGAAAAATGGCTTTGTCATGTATAATGAGATAAGAATCCAATGTCTTTGTTCAGACCAGGTCTCTCCATGGTTTTAAGTTTGGTAATAAGTTGCAATTCAGCTGCTTCTCTTTCCAGTCTATTTCTGAAATTCCTTTGTAATAGAACAGCTACTCTGAGATCTTGTATAGAATGTCCTGGGAGATTGAAATGTTAGAAGGGTAGAAGGGTCTGTGACTTTTGTTTCAGTGTATCTGAAGAAGTGTGCATGCACACGAAAGCTCATACCAAGAACTAACTTAGTTGGTCTTTTAGGTGCTACTGGAAGGAATTTTTTTATTTTGTTTTGACTATGGCAGACCAACACGGCTACCTATCTGTAACTGGAATGACTGAAAATATGAGGTATAAGACCACTGCAAAGAGGGAGTTAGTGCTTGTGTTATTGGCATCAAATTTTGATTCCTTTTCTTTCACGGGTTAAAGAGTAAAGAAAAGCACAGAATCAATATTTCTCCTGATTGTTGAGTTTTAAAACGAAAATAAAACCTGCTCTCACTATCCTGTGTTCTGTCCCCATATCAAAATCACTGAGATAACAAACATCATTTTAGGGCACCCTAAACCTACTCTCCTGATCCTGTGGATCTGATTTGTGGAGGGCGGAGGTGGGGAGGGGAAGAGGGTGTTAAGTCCCATTGTACAAGCTGAAGTCATTCTGCTTAGGGTCTTGGCTCTTGCAGGCATGCGCCCTGGTAAACTTGCTCCAATTGCACCATTATAATCCATCCATGAGCAGAATCCGAAGTAAAACTTCCTTCCCTCTTTCCTTTCCCCACTGTTGCATAGGTCCAGGTTATCCTGTCCAAGTCTGAAGATTATCAGGTGCAGCCATGCAAGGACTGTGAATACACAAGTTGCTTATGTGCTGGTGAAGCAAAGACTTACTCCTGGAATGTGAAGGCCTCTAAACTGGGTGAGGTGGCCTAAGGAGAGATGGGCAGAGAGAAGTTGAATGCACCTGGTCATAACAGTGTTCCACCTTAAGCAATATCCCCATCTCCTTTATCCCTCCCTGCAATATCCCCCATCCCTTTATCCCTGAGCCATTCCATCTGTGCATCTGTCACTAGGCTACATTCTGGAACTCAGAATTCCTGCATCCCTTATCTAGAACTCCTTGGCAAAATCTGATGCTGGAGGAGGGGAATGAAGAATCAGCTCAGTTGCAATAGCACCTGGGTTTCTGGGTCTTAATACTTTGTTGCAATTGGGGACTTCCTCCTTGATTCTAACAGTGATATAGTCATAACTTGGAAGTTGAATGGAATCCATTCCAGAAGTCCATTCTACTTCCAAAACTTTCGGAAACCAAAGAGCGGCTTCTGATTAGCTGCCGGAAGCTCCTGCAGCCAATCGGAAGCCGATCGGAAGCCCCGTCAGACGTTCGGGTTCCATCGGAACTGTCACTTCTGGGTTTGCAGCAAGGTACTACTGTATTTGTTGTTGTTCTGTGCCTCTCACCCAGTGGCACAACAAAAGTACTGAATGGGGAAACAGGACAAATCCCTCAACAACCAGTGTGAGGTGACAACCACTTTGCAACTGGGTTGTAATGGCCAAGCCCAACCAGGCCTGGATCTAGACGCATTAAAGAGGCGATTCAGTTAAACACGTTGTAAACTTCATACAGGGAAATCCCGTTGGCAGAAAACGGGACTCCATAGCTCCATCTGGTGTCACATTGTTATAACACATGTAAAATGCTTTATTTTGACCAATGTAGCTGAGTCCCAGATTCCTGTTGTGTAGAGCAGCTGGGACTCAGCTATACAGCTGCAAGTAAAACGTTTTAAATGTATTGTAAAGTGCAATATACAAAGGTGACACTAAATGGCAACAGTGAGCTATGCTACATTCAATGTATTTTTCAAAACTTTTTTTAAAAAAAGTTTCACAGTGTGTTTTATATGTGTGTAGATTCCACCTAGGGGTCTGGTTCTCCCAGTCTTTTTTTGATAGAGGGTTTTCCTGGCATGGTATAACCAAGAACAGGTTGAGGGAAAGTCTCTTACACTCTCCTCTCTCTCTCAGACCCTTTTCCAGATGAAGTTGGCCATCACAACTTCTGTTTCCCTGAAGCCAAAGGAATTTTAGCTTGGAGTTTCATTGACTTCAATAGGACTGAATCATGACTGACTCTAGATGGATTGGCCCTCTATGACTAATGTTATAACCATTGGGCCGCTTATGCAATAGGCAGGCACTTCACAGGGAACAAATCCCATTTTTTCAGAAATGTGTGCCTATTTCATGTGTGTTGGTAACATTGATATAATTACTACAAATTTTTAAAAAGTCACAACCTATAGGTTTTTTTTAAAAAAAGTCACAACCTATAGATTGTTTTTAAAAAGTCACAACCTATAGATTTTTTAAAAAATGCTCCGTATTTCTTTTTGCCATTTAATTTTAAAGTGAAGCAGAAGTGGAGTTGTTTGCCTCTCTGTCTACTGAAATCTGAAATTACCCCCATCCTTTGCACTACAATGTGGAGTGTTATTATTTATTTATTGTTATTTATTGAATTTATTTACCGCCCTATACCAGCAAAGTTTCAGGGCGGTTCACAGAATAAAATCAGAATATAAAACCACAAAATACATAATAAAAATAAAAATGACAACAATTCTTTCCCTGCTTCCACAATAAGCCTGCTTCCAATGAGAAGGAATATCTTTCTGGTAGCAAGTAATCTGGTGTTGACCGGGAAACGACAACAAATCCAGAATGCAGCCAGCTCCAAGGGCCTTCTGGTGGTTCCCTCACTGCAGGAAATGAGGTTACAGGGAACCGGGCAGAGGGCCTTCTCAGTAGTGGCACCCGCCCTGTGGAACACCATCCCATCTGATGTCAAGGAAATCAACAACTGCCTGACTTTTAGAAGACATCTGAAGGCAGCCCTGTTTAGGGAAGTTTTTAATGACTGATGTTTTAATGCATTTTTAATATTTTGTTGGAAGCCGCCCAGAGTGGCTGGGGAAACCCAGCCAGGTGGGCGGGGTATAAATAATAAATTACAGTGGTACCTCCGGTTATGAACTTAATTCCTTCTGGAGGTCCGTTCTTAACCCAAAACCATGAGGCGAGCTTTCGCTAATGGGGCCTTCCGCTGCTGCTGCGTCGCCGGCACGCGACTTCCGCTCGCATCCCAGGGCAAAGTTTGCAACCAGGAGCATCTACTTCTGGGTTAGCAGAGCTTGTTACCCAAAGTGTTCATAAGGAGGACAGTACATAACCTGAGATTCCACTGAATTACAGTGGTACCTCGGGTTACATACGCTTCAGGTTACAGACTCCGCTAACCCAGAAATAGTGCTTCAGGTTAAGAACTTTGCTTCAGGATGAGAACAGAAATCGTGCTCCGGCAGCAGCAGGAGGCCCCATTAGCTAAAGTGGTGCTTCAGGTTAAGAACAGTTTCAGGTTAAGAACGGACCTCCGGAACGAATTAAGTACTTAACCCGAGGTACCACTGTATTATTATTATTATTATTATTATTATTATTATTATTAATCACAGAATGTAAGACAAAGCCCTCTGGATCAGCCCAAAAACCTATCTAGGTCCCACGGTCTCTTTCCACAGTACCGACCAGAAGCCTCTGAGAAAGCCATCTGACGGCTTATCCACACTTCCCTTTTGCCCTGCACTTTTTATTTTATATTTTATATTAATAAAATTACTCCACAGAGGGAAGCCTCTTGAAGCAGTCTATCACCTGTCAGCAATTATGAGCTGGGCTTATTAGGAATTATCAGGGAGACCATGCGGGGAGGAGGGGAAATTGTTCCATTTCTGATTTCTGAAACAGCATGTTTTTGCAGGGATGAACGCATTTTCTGTCATTTGCCGTCAGGTGTGATGAACTTCACTGTCACCACAACGGCACTCAAAAGTGAGAAACTCTGCGGTGGTGAGGAGACCGCCATGCCAGAAAAGGGCCAAAGTGACACCTTGATCAAGTCTCTCTTTGTCCGGGTGAGTCTATAACACCACATTTCTTCCTACCTCTGCAAATCCCCCTCCCTGTGACTCTATGGATAGCTCACCTGGTTAGAGCGTGGTGCTGATGACGCCATGTTTGCAGGTTCAATCCCTGCATATTCCTGCATTGTAAGGGGTTAAACTAGATGTTCCTCAGGGTCCCTTCCAATTCTACGATTCTGTGATTCCCCTGACATGAGGCTACTTGAAGTATGAGAAGTGGGACGTGACCTAATAATAATAATAATAATAAATTTTATTTATACCCCGCCCTCCCTGGCCAGAGCCAGGCTCAGGGTGGCTAACAACAGTAAAATTACAGTAAAAATATAATAGGGAAAAGAAAAAGAAAAAAAATTAAAATACAGGTTAAAATGCAATGTAAAATGCGGCCTCATCAAAACCATAAGGGGAGGGAAACATAAAGGTCGGACTGAGTCGGAACCGAAGGCCAGGCGAACAGCTTTGTCTTGCAGGCCCTGTGGAAAGACTAGTATTCAGTATATATAATACTCTCTCCCTCTCTTTCTCTCTCTCTCTCTATAATATACTAGACTAGTATTCATGACTACCTGTGCCTCACCTGTTCTTGTGAGAAGGAAGACCTGTTCTGAATGTTCAGCAAGAGATGTAAAAGGGGGAAAGCGATTATTATTTCTGGAATGGCCCCTAATTTCAGGAAAGAGCCTTTTCCCAGGGTTCGCTGGAGAAGTTCTGTATACACTCAGAAGTGAATATCTTTATTGTCCCCAAGGGATCAGCTCACAAGCAGAACTTGGCTGCAGAAGCATCAGAGAAGCTTCTGTCCATTTCCTTCTCAGCTGCTAGCAAAAAGAATATCATCTTTTTACTGCTGCTTTCTACTGGCTGACATTCTTCCACCTTCTTCCACAAGGTGTCTGGGACTAACAACTTTAGAGGAGCACATATTACTCTGCTGATTCTGAATGACAGGGGTGAAGGGAGGGACCTTTTGAGACCCCCCCCCCATGAAACACAGCAGGTGTTTAAATCTGAAGGCTATGTGAATATGTTGATGGCTTGAAAACTGATTTTTTTCTCTCTCCCCATCCCTGGCAGCCTGAGGGCGTCCTGGCTGAGAAAGCTCATAGCTCTCTGTTATGCCCTGAAGGTCAGTAGCACCTAACACCTTTTAACTTGGGGGCCAAAAAGAGGTTTCAGGAATGAAAGGCAAGCTGCATTCACCACCACTTAGGGCTTATCCGTGTGTGTGTGTGTGTGTGTGTGTGTGTGTGTGTGTGTGTGTGTTGGGGGGTCGACTGCTTTTTAGCACTCACTTGCCAATTCAGGTTTCTCCTGTATCACCACTTTTTCTGATCTGTCACTAAATAGTGGGTTTTCCCTGATTAGGAGAACAAAACAAAACACCAAATTGCTGGTGCAGGGGTGAGGACTGAGCTGGAACAGGACAATGGCCTGGGGTGGGAGAGAAGCTTTGCCCTGCTGCAGGCTTACCCCCACCTCTGAATTGTTCCTGCCTATCCCTGCTAAAGGGACGCAGATGGCGCGGTGGGTTAAACCACAGAGCCTAGGGCTTGCCGATCAGAAGGTCGGCGGTTCAAATCCCCGCAACGGGGTGAGCTCCTGTTGCTCTGTCCCTGCTCATGCCCACCTAGCAGTTCGAAAGCACGTCATAGTGCAAGTAGATCAATAGGTACCGCTCCGGTGGGAAGGTAAACAGCATTTCCGTGCGCTGCTCTGGTTTGCCAGAAGCGGCTTAGTCATGCTGGCCACATGACCCGGAAGCCGTACGCTGGCTCCGTTGGCCAGTAAAGTGAGATGAGCGCTGCAACCCCAGAGTCGGCCACGAGTGACCCTAATGGTCAGGGGTCCCTTTACCTTTACCTTTATCCCTGCTAAGCAGAATGAGAGGAAAGGCCCCACTGTTGCCAATGTGTTGCAGGCATGAGGACTGGGGACGGTGAGGAATTCCACTGCGGTCAAACTTGGCTTCACTTGCAGAGCTTTCTGTGTGCACTTCTGTTACCCTCAAACTAACCGCGTATTCATCTCATTGTCAGGAGGTTCTGCTTCAGATTCATTCTCCTTGGAGCTTCCTGAGGATGTCGTGCCAGATTCTGCCAGGGCCCAGGTGTCTGTTCTTGGTAAGAAATCAAGCTGGTTCTGCAACTTACCTGCGCGCTAAGTTTTCAGCAGGTGTATACATACATGAACAAGTGTGGTAGACATAAGGAGATAATGAGAAGAGGTGCAATGAGTCTGTAGCCCCTGTGCACGCATTCCTCATGTGCAAGGCATAATTGAGTAGAGACTGGATCAGGGCCACACACTGTCAGCCCTGGCTCTGGCGTCAGAACTTCTTTCTTCAACAGCCAAGTGTTGCGTGTAGTTGTATGGTAAGCCCAAGAAAACCTTGTTCACAGGCTTCATTCAGTTAGGATATTGGCTGCTGAAGAACCAAGATTCGACATTGGGGGCAGGGCCCTGCTCTTGTCTGTACAAGGTGCTGCCTTCCATGCAGCCGCAGAGCAAGCCAATCAAGTGCCTGGGGCGGCGCGCGTGTCCTGCGTCCAGGGGCAGGGCCAGCCGCGTCACTCCCAGGAATGTGGTGGTGAATGGTGGAACATATCATCATCATCATCATCATCATCATCATCCCTTCCTGCAGACTTGTAGGGTGTTATGTACTGAGTTGAATATGATCCAGAATGCAGCAGTCTGATTGGTCCTAGAACAATAGGATCCAGAATGCAGCAGTCTGATTGGTGCACAGGAGCCACCCAATCCAGCTCCAGGTGGAAGTAAATCCGCAACCTGATTGGCCTACAGGAGAATCCCGGAATTAGCCAATCACATGGAGCCCATTGTGTAAATAATGTATATAAAGCAGACATTCTGGGGGAACTTCCATTCCTCCTTACCACTGTGAGCTGAATAAAGAGCATGAAATCCACTCTCGACTCTGAGTATATTTCAAAGGGGATTCTTTTCGTTTGTGAAAGTTTCAGTGAAAATGCCCATGCCCTTCTTTTT
This sequence comes from Podarcis erhardii, assembly GCF_964252035.2. Lineage (NCBI taxonomy): Eukaryota > Metazoa > Chordata > Lepidosauria > Squamata > Lacertidae > Podarcis > Podarcis erhardii. The sequence goes on along the minus strand of NC_138515.1, from coordinate 9,777,250 downwards.
ACACAGGAATACAGTACAGGGTCGGTCAATGAATAGTGTGGCAATGGAAGCAAAGGCCCCTGCGTTGGGTGCATGCCGTTGGTGATGAGGAGGGGGCATTTGGAACAAATTCTGGGATAGGGTTGGTCTTTTGTGTCATGTGACCGACGGGGGCGGAGCAATGTTCAACCTGTCGGAAAGAGGGTAACTTTGTATTCACATCTGGCCAGGTGATATCATGGGAACGGCACTGCAGAACTTGGACAAACTGGTGCAGATGCCCAGTGGCTGCGGGGAGCAAAACATGGTGTTGTTTGCCCCCATCATCTATGTGCTGCAGTACTTGGAAAACACAGAACAGATGGATGAGGAGCTGAAGACAAAAGCGCTGGGCTACCTGCAGTCAGGTCTGTCATTTGCTTCTCTAGAGAACTTTCTGTTAGGGATAATTCAGATTGAAATTCCCAGGTTCAAAAAAAGGTTATTTGTGTATGTCACAACTGCTGCCCATGTTGTTTTTTTTGTTAGCCCCAAAATGGAAAACGAGAGAGGTCCCAAGCAAAGAAGAGTGGCAACTTGACAGAATATGCACATCTTGCAGATTTAACATATAAAATAAGAGAACAAGAATAACATACGTTTAAAGAAGACTGGAAAATGTTTATTGAATATAAGGGAAATAACTGTAAACAGCTGGAAACGCTGGGAGAATTAAGATAAATTCACCTGTGTAAATAAGCTTTGATAGATGCAATAATGGAATACTGAATGGTATAGTTTTTGTAAAATATGCATTGATTTATGATGTGTAAAATGAACCATGGAAAGAGTTACACTGCACAGGAAGCTCATGGTGCAAGCTCAGAGTTTTGCAGCAATGAGCCTAAATAACAATTGTGGGGCTGGGTGTGTGTTGTGTGTTGTGCAGATGTCCAAAGTCTTTCACCCTCCGATCCTCAGATTTCTTTTGCTTTTCCCCCGACAAGGGTACCAGAGACAACTTCAGTACAAACACAGGGATGGTTCTTATAGTGCATTTGGAGAGAGTGATGGACAAGGCAATACCTGGTGAGTCATAGAACTGTAGAGCTGGAAGTGGCCCCATACAACTCCCATCAGCCCTAACCAGCATGTCCAGTGGCCAGATATGATGGAAGTTGTAAATTAAACTTGTATAAGAGGGCAGGAAAATTTGAGGCAGCTGAAGGCGGTCACTTTTGTGAATGGGGATAAACAACCCTGAATCAGTAGCCTTTGAAAACAACTCAGCCATTATTTGCTTTCTCCATCTCTTCTCAAGGCTGACAGCTTTTGTGATCAAGGTTTTCAGCAAAGCTGAGGAATATACCTTCATAGACAATGAGGATATCCAGGCTGCTTTGCAGTGGTTGGCAAGTAACCAGCAGCCCGATGGCTCCTTTGCCAATGTGGGGAAACTCTTCCACAGAACAATGAAGGTAAGAGTTCAGAAGGGTGCAGTCTTTAATGAAAGTGCTTTCATTTGCCAGACATCAATGTATAGTGGTACCTCGGTTTAAGTACTTAATTCGTTCCGGAGGTCCGTTCTTAACCTGAAACTGTTCTTAACCTGAAGCACCACTTTAGCTAATGGGGTCTCCTGCTGCCGCCACACCGGCGGAGCACAATTTCTGTTCTTATCCTGAAGCAAAATTCTTAACCTGAAGCACTATTTCTGGGTTAGCGGAGTCTGTAACCTGAAGTGTATGTAACCTGAAGCGTATGTAACCTGAGGTACCACTGTACAATTCTTTTTCACAATCACAGTTGCTGCTCACAGTACACACTGTGTAGAATACAATGCCAGATCACCCTTGTATTGTGGTACATGCTGCTGCAAATTGCAATAAGAAGTGCAGTAGGTCGTGTGTATCATATCATCTATTTTTTAAAAATAAACACATCCCATGTATGTGCACCCCTGCAGGCAGCTAATGCAAGCTAATGAAGCAATACCGCTATTAATTTGCATAGGGGAAAAGAATAAACTGGATCCACAGAAATGGCTAGATAGGGAGCAATCTCTGTTAGAGAGAGGTGTTTAGAAGAGAGATTCCTCTCCCATAGCAGAATTAAGCATAATGACGATTGCTCCAAGCACATTGAAACTTGGTTAGATTTGTATCTGCCCTCAGCCACCTTTAAACTAATGTTCCCCACACACAAAAACTTAGGCTAGAATAAATCACAGACACTTAGCTTTGCAAATAAGTGAATAGTTTACTCACAGAGTTTCCAGATGTTACAGCAAACAAGTCTCCATCCATTGGCAGTAAAATGAAGATGGGAAAGGTTCCAAGGATCATGTAATCTCTGAGGTAGCAAGATGCAGGCTATGAAATCTCCTTTTAGAGAGATTCAGATCACATGCAGGGAGCCAAGGCCACATTGCTTCTTGCTTGTTCTAAGAAGCAGGAAGAAAAAGGGATTGAGAAGGGGTTGGGAGCAAAGCCGACTGAGCACCTTCTAAGCCACACCCACTTGCAACCTGAGCTCTGGGCTGAGGTTAACTCATTAATGCATACAAGTGTGAGTCAATAACTGTATAGTACAACAATTTGTCCACCACTCCAGCAAGGACCCTGTTACCCCAAGGGTCTCTGTGAGGGGCAGGACTTCACTTACCAAGGTGCCCTTCCACTGTAGCAAACATTTAACCTTGCAAAATAAAAAAATTCCTTCCAGTAGCACCTTAAAGACCAACTGAGTTAGTTCTAGGTATGAGCTTTCGTGTGCATGCACACTTCTTCAGATCGTATCTGAAGAAGTGTGCATGCACACGAAAGCTCATACCTAGAACTAACTCAGTTGGTCTTTAAGGTGCTACTGGAAGGAATTTTTTTATTTTGTTTTGACCATGGCAGACCAACACGGCTACCTATCTGTAAATTTAACCTTGCAGTGTGGTTGTCATTCCTCCTTGCCGCAGGCCTCCCTTTCTCTTCAGTCCTTTGCCTAAGGACAGCATATTGTACTAGACTAGGTTGAGCACTATAAATACTGCTGTCCCTACTGACTCCTGAAAGATCTTAGCATCCGTATTAATTGCTGTTTCATTTTTGCCCTTCATGCAAAAATTATCTCACGGTCTCGTTCCGTCTTTCTCTCTTTTGCCATGTGCTTCACAGGGAGGTGTAAATAATGTGATCTCTCTTACTGCTTATATCATTGGTGCGCTCTTGGAGGCCAAAAAGCCACTTGAGGTGAGTGTTGTGTAGTCTCTGGCCATGTGCGCATGACCATTTGCTCAGTCTCCTGTGTACTCCCACCACTGGTGATTGAAGCCAAGTGCACATGACATTAGCTGTAATCCATATGTATCCTGTAGATTCTTGAGAAATACTCCTGTCTGATGCTTTCCCCCTCAAACCAGCTCCCATCCAATTTGAAAACGCGAGTTGTGGCTTAGCTGAGACAGGCGCATTTGAAGCGGCCATTGTGCATGCACAGCTGATGGCATCCTTGAATATGAGTTCCATGGCTTGTAAGGGCAGGGAAACAAATGAGACAGTGTCAGGGGCACCGACTCCTAGGAGCTGAGCTCCTTTGAGCTTGCTCCTCCCCCCCCCCTCATATTTGTTAGCAGGGGCTGGGCCCTCTCAATGTTTGTCTGAGTGGGACGCCTCGATGTGACACTGTCACACAGGATGCCTGGACTTTGCATGCTTGTGCGAGCCAGGAATGTGTCAGCTCTTTCTCCTCCTCCTCCTCTTTCTCCTCCTCCTCCTCCTGCCATGGAGGGGAATGAGCCCCCAGCCCATGGCCGCAGTGTGAGGAAGAGGAGGAGGAGGAGAAGGAGATGCCAGCCATGGAAGCTGAGCTGCCGCATGACACCCAGATGTCAATAATAATAATAATAATAATAATAATAATAATAATAATAATTTTATTTATTTATACCCTGCCCTCCCCTGCCAGAGCCGGACTCAGGGCGGCTAACACCAGTAAAATTACAGTAAAAACATAATGGGGGGAGGGAACCGATTTAAAATATAGGTTAAAATGCAATTTAAAATGCAGCCTCATTTTAAAAGTAGCCCATAGATCAAAACCAGAAGGGGAGGGAAACATAAGGGTCAGACTGAGTCCATGTATCATGGACCATGTCCAACGTCCGGGTGCCACAGACGACATTGTGACGTTGTGTGTGATGCCTCAACATGACATTATGATGTTGTGCATGATGCCAGCCCCCCCTCCCATTTCTTTTGGAGTTGACGAGCCTGGGTAGTGTGCATTAGGAAAAGACACTCCCAGCCCCTCTCTGGTGTGTGTACAGGAAGCGCAAATGCAACTTGAAATACAGTGGGTCTGGGAGGGGGTGGGAGAGTGACCTTGCTGTGTTTTAATCCTGACCAGCAGGGTGTTAGTTTGCTTGCAGTGGCTAAAAGCTAAATGTTTCGCTTCCTTGGATGCCATAGAGCAGACAGCTGGTCGACCGCGATCGACAGGTAGATCCCCGGGGTGTTCCTGGTTGATCGGGGGTGTTCCTGGTCGGCCGCGGGATTAAATAAATTGTCAAAGGAATGCTTTCACCCCCCCGCCCCCCGGCGCTAGATCTCTCTGCTGCCACGGCAGCAGCGCGGGAAGCTGCGTTTGGTAGGAAGCGCAAGTAAACGTGATGCTTCTGAGTGGTCAGGCTGATGATCAATCTTTTGCATCCTTCCCTAAAATTAAAAGCTAAGGGACCCTGCCTCCCCCAAAAGAAGCTTAAGTACTCTGAGCAACCCTCCCCCCAAAAAGCTCAACAACTTGGGGCTACCCCCCCACATGCTCCTCCTCCCTCCAATTACAATGGCTAGATCACTTTCAGTTTTTTTTATACTGGGAGTAGATCGCATTCTCTTGGCAGTTGGACGTGCCTGCCATAGAGTAAGCAGTCTATTCAAATGCATGGCAAATTGACAGTCAGCCGAGACAAAAACAAAACAAAACAAAACACTGCTTTCAAGATCATTGGATGCAGTCACTTCCCTGAAGTCTCCTTTCACTGGATACACGTAACAAAATGGGAATATTGAGTTACCAGACTTGACATTTGAACGTGCTCTTTCTCATAAAAAGCTAAGGCAATGATCAGACATTGCCCCAGGGAATTGCCACCCCACGCTTGTCCACACTTACCTTTCCAGGGCACAGGTCCGCTCTTTAAAGCTGAAGCGTAACAAACAGCCATTTGGGTTTTCAGCAGATTGCCATTTGCTCCGATTCAGCAGTAAAGAGTGGATTTTCACAAGGAAAGCTCTGAAGCAGGGGGAAGGGGAGAGAGAGTTGTAAAAGAATGGACCATGACTGGAAAGCACAATGGAAAGGAAAGCATCGATAAGCCTTCCCTTTAAATGAAGAACTCACTTTGCTGTCTGCAATCACAACTGAGGGCTTGTCCATACTTCTTCTTGTTCTGTGCTTAGAAAGCATGGTTCCAAGTGGCGCTTTGTTTGTCCTCCTGCTTCCCCTGGGGAAACATGCTGTTTACTGCATGACAAGCGTCAATTGGTAATTCTGCCCATTGACTTTTGTTCCGGGAGAAGCGGAAGTATGGATGAGACCAGGAAGTGGAGTTCTAACTAGTGACTGCCCTTGGGGTTTGGTGCAGTGCAGCGGATTCTGCTTTGTCCTAAGGAAATAGCTGGTGTGAACATGCCTGGTGTTTTACCTTTCCAGTGGCCTACAATCATATTCAATCACTGCTACAAAGACAGGTCTTCTTAACACTTTGCCCTGCTACTTGTTTCTTTCTCTTCCAGGATCCAGTGGTGAAGAATGGCTTGGACTATCTCAGAACGACTGTCTCAGACACGACAGATATTTATGTGCAGGGATTGTTGGCATATGTCTTCACATTAGCTGGAGATGTAGCCATGAGACAAATGTTGCTTACCAAGCTAGACCAGCAAGCCATCAAGTCAGGTACTGAGGAGAATATGATGTCAACAATCATGGTCTAATAGTTTGTCTTCAGATTGAAATCCAAGACACAATTCGTACGATGCACCATTTCAGATTGTGTATGTGTAGGGGTGAGTCCAGTCCTATTTTTATAGAAAAAGAGGTGCCAGAACTTAATCAGAACACCTCCCTTGTTCTCTTATAACGCCTGAGAACTGAGTTCTTGCAAGTTCCGGCTGAAAAAAGCTGTGGGTGAATCACATATTGTGTATCATTGTCTTGATATTAAGTACATATTAAGTAAAGTGTGTTCTGTTCACCGACTGGATACAGTGGTGCCCCGCAAGACGAACGCCTCGCAAGACGGAAAACCCGCTAGACGAAGGGGTTTTCCGTTTTGGAGGCGCTTCGCAAAACGAATTTCTCTATGGGCTTGCTTCGCAAGACGAAAATGTCTTGCGAGTTCCTGCAGGGTTTTTTCCCTCCCCCCCCCTTTTCCTAAGCCCTAAGCCGCTTATCAGCTAATCCGCTGATAAGCTGCTTATCAGCTGATCCGCTAAAAGCCGCTAAACCGCTAATAGCGCTAATCTGCTAAGCTGCCAATGGGCTTGCTTCCCAAGACGAAAAAACCGCTATACGAAGAGCCTCACGGAACGGATTAATTTCGTCTTGCGAGGCACCACTGTACTTTGTTTACTGTACATTAAATAAGCCTATTAATTCCGAGCACAATTCAAAGTGCTGACCTTTAAACTCCTCAATAGCCTTGGCCCAGTATATCTTAAGGGGTGTCTCCACCCCTATCTTTCAGCCCGGACACTGAGGTGAGGGGGAGCTGCCTCTGAAGGCGTTTCGGAAACTTCAGCTGATGCAGAATTCAGCGGCCAAGTTGCTCCCCGTAGCCAGGGGCGGAGGAAGGAGGGTGCAGTGGGTGCGAGTCGCCCTGGGTGTCACCACTGGGGGGGGGTGACAAAATGCCAAGCGGCACTCACCAGAGCTATGTGTCTCTCCTGGGAGAGACGCAGTGGCTTGGGCGCGCACAGGCTCCATGCTGCCCCAAACGGTCCGCCCACTGCCTCCCCCTCAGCTGTAGGGCGGCTGCTTGGGAGGAGGCAGGCAGACTCTGGAGGCCCTGCAGTGCGCCCCGCCCTCACCCCACCCCTATGGGTGGCTCGCCTCACCCCTGGGCGCGCTGCCCCAGGCGCATGAGCTGCTTCCTCTGCTCCTGCCCTTGGCAAGACAGTTTGAGCATATAACCCAATCCTGGCTCTAGACCACATTACCTCAAGGACTACCTCTCCCCATGTGATCATCATCTTTAACCCTTCTTTGTGTGCCTTCTCCATGTGATGTCTTTGTTGGCTCTCCACTTATGGGATGCTCTCCCCTGAAAGGCTTACCTGACGCCTTTACTACATCTCTTTAGGTGCCAAGCAAAAGCTTTCCTCTACAACCAGGTCTTTGGCCTTAAGCTATCTGTGGCCTTTTAGAATTGGGTGGGATATTTTAAATATATATTTTTTTCCTCTTGATTTTAATGTATCTATGCGAGTTAGTTGGTTTGCTATGGATGTTTGTATGTGATGTCAATAAAAGGTTTGATGATGATGATGTGTTGGTTGGTCTGGCTGGCTGGTTTTCAGCTGCTTTGGATTGCCCTGTGCAAAATAAAGCGACTAATATATTCAATAAGTTTCAGTAAAATAAATTTCAATAAAATGAAACATTAACAGTTTACCCTGGCTCAATCCTAGCATGAGGAGTGGGTTTAAATTCTATTCCTGAGCGCATCTTCCCACTGTTGGTGCATGTTCACAGGAGTAACTACAGGCCATGAGCTCACCCTTAACCCAAAACCCATTTCACCAACCTCAGATTGGCTCTTCCATGCTTACAAGTTTCATTTTTCTTTGGTAGGAGGGCAGATCTATTGGAGCCCAAGGACTGCCCCAGCATCCACCGAGAATCCTTGGTCCCAGCCTGAGTCTGTGAGTGTGGAGCTGACAGCATATGTGCTTCTGGCTAGGCTTTCACCCCAAAACGTGAGCAAAGAGGATATCAAGAAGGCCACAGACATTGTGGCCTGGCTGGCGAAGCAGCAGAATGCCTACGGAGGCTTTGCCTCAACTCAGGTAATGTTTCCTCTCTCACGGCTGGAGCCTGTATATTCTGAAAGATCACTTTCCCCACCGCATCTGGCTGTCTCTTAACAACAAGACACACCTCCTGAAATTCCCTCTTCCAAAAGACTCAGGATTTTCTTATGACAGTTTAAGTCCATCTATCCTCCAAGGAGGTGGCAGTTCATCCCATTTCCAACAGCCCTCCTAGGTAGGTAGGTTAGACTGAAAGATAATTATTGTTATTTATAAAATTTGTACATCGTCCTTTGCCTGAAGATCCCAGGGCAGTTCACAATGGAGCAGCAGATTAAAGCAGTGGCATTAGGACTAGGTGCAAAACTCTTTCCGCCTGAGCCCTTTCCCCAGCAAGTTCTGCAGCGAGGTATTTCCAGATACACTGCAGAAATGATCCCTCTGCAGGATACATTTTAAGAAAACGCCAGTGTTCCTGAGAGGCTGGCCCTACTGCAGGGTGATAAAGCTAGGTGGGTAGACCCAGTCTTGCTCTCGCAAGGCAATGCACTGGACCCTGTGTAGTCCACTGAGACCCTACCTGCCCGCGGCCTGTCTCACCAGAGTGGTGCATTCTCTGGTTATCTCCCACTTGAACTACTGCAATATGCTCTACATGGGGCTACCTTTGAAGGTGACCCGGAAACTACAATTAATCCAGAATGCGGCAGATAGACTGGTGACTGGGAGTGGCTGCCAAGACCACATAACAGCAGTCCTGAAATACCTACATTGGCTCCCACTACGTTTCTGAGCACAATTCAGAGTGTTGGTGCTGACCTTTAAAGCCCTAAACAGCCTTGGCCCAGTATACCTGAAGGAGCGTCTCCACCCTCATAGTTCAACCAGGACACTGAGGTCTAGCGCTGAGGGCCTTCTGGCGGTTCCCTCACTGTGAGAAGTGAGGCTACAGGGAACCAGGCAGAGGGCCTTCTTGGTAGTGGTGGAACGTCCTCCCATCAGATGTCAAGGAAATAAACAACTACCTGACTTTTAGAAGACATCTGAATGATTGATGTTTTTAATAACTGATGTTTTAATGTATTTTTAATATACCCAGCTGAGCAGGGTATAAATAAATTATTTTTATTACTACTCTGCAACTGTTCTCCTTTCCCAGGACACAGTGGTTGCACTCCAAGCCCTCGCCAAATATGGAGCAGTCACATACACTAGATCTGAAGACCTATTGATAACGGTGAAATCTGACAAGACCTTCCAGCAGTCATTCCACGTGGACGACACCAATCGGTTGGTTCTGCAGCAGGCTACCCTCCCAGACATACCTGGGGAGTACGCCATGCAAGCCTCTGGCAAAGGCTGTGGGTATGTCCAGGTGAGTGATGGTTCTTCAAGGAAGGCAAGGCAGCAATTGATCTTCCAGAAATAGACTGGAAAGAGAAATTGCTGAATTGCAACTTATTACCAAACTTAAAACCATGGAGAAACCTGGTCTGAATAGAGACATTGGATTCTTATCTCATTATACATGATAAAGCTATTTTTAGCCATCTCACCCCTTGCTTTTTCCTGTAAGACCAATTGCAGTCGTTAACAGTCATCAACAGGTTTACCACACCTATCTTTTTTAAAAAAATAATATTTATTACCTTTTCCAACAATTTAAACACTACAAAAAATAAAAACCATACAATACAATACAATACAATACAATACAATACAATACAATACAATACAATACAATACAATACAATACAATACAATACAATACAATACAATACAAAAAAGAAAAAACAACAACTATACATTACACTAACAAAACACTAACATTAAACTAACAAAACAAAACAAACACAATTTGAAACACACAAATAATTTCAATATCTTTTCTTTCATTCCCTTATTTCCGCGACCTCCTCACACCTCCCTTTTTGTATTCCACTTTTTTTCAGCAATTCCTTTCCATCTTCCTCTATTTTTAATCCTATAATTATCTTAACACATTCTAACCTTATTTTCCCTTTAATACTCTATTAATCTATTTATCCTTAATTCCTTATAACATTTCTACTAAAGCCATATAACTTCATTCCAACATTTTTCTAACATTCATTAATTTTACAGTATTTCCGTAAATAGTCTTTAAACTTTTTCCAGTCTTCTTCCACCGAAAGGTTTACCACACCTATCAGCCAATCACCCATTCCCACCACCCTTATGAGTAATACCCCTCCCCACCCTTCCCACCCTCTCACTATATATAAGGGTCTGGTGACTTCTGTTTCTGAAGAAGTGCGCATGCACACAAAAGCTCATACCAATAGCAAACTTAGTTGGTCTCTAATGTGCTACTGGAAGGAATTTTCTTATTTCTATGTGTGCCTAATGCAGTATACTCAAAACTACAAACATAGTAATAACAGAGGTAGGTAAAAGTAGGTAAAAACAGAATAACATTTCAAACATGGGCGCACATTGATTAGAAAGCTTTGCAAAGATGCTGGTTTGTTATTTAAGGGAACTGAGAGATACCCTTGCCTGAGATCATAAAAGATTTCACGGTATCCGAAAAGCATTTATCCTAATGGGCTGAGGGGTGGAAATGAGTGACTGGTAGATGCAAGGACCCTAAAACATTCCTAAAAGGTGTGCGCTTTTGAGAGCCCCAGTCAGACTGTATGTTATCGTTATGCAACTCTACAACTGTTGTGTTTTTGGTGCCTGTCCCATATCAGGCAGTCTTGCGATACAATATCCCTCCCTCGAAGAATGAAGACACCTTCACCCTGGATGTGAAAGCAGTAGGGAAAGGATGTGAACAAAAGGCAGCCCCTCGCTTCCTGACCCTTCACATCAGTGCAAGGTGAGAGGCAGCGAGCTTGCCAAAATTCATGTATGCCTATCCCTGAATGTAGACTTGTTCAGCTGGTAATGATCGGTTCCACTTCAAATTGAGCACTGTTTACCTAGAAATCTTGGTTGGGCTGTAATCAAACCAGGCCTTGGGCCTTTTAAATGTGTTGTGGGAGGGGGATTATTGGTTTGTTTTGTTATTTTCATTATCTTTCACTCTTATCTTATTGCAATTTTATGTTGTGAACCACCCTGAGATCTACAGGTGAAGAGCGGTATAATTTTTAAAATAATAATAATACCACTGAATTGTAAGAAATGTCAATTGGTTTTTCTGCAGATTGCTAGAGAGAGAGAGAGAGAGAGAGAGAGAGAGAGAGAGAGAGAGAGAGAGAGACTCTTGAGTAAGGGCACTTCTAGAAGGAGCTGCTTATTGAACATTCAGCCTGATTTCTTTGCAGATAGATTAGGCCATTTAATGAGCACCCGTTCTAATTTGCTTGCGGGAAGGATAGATGACACTGTGTCAAGGGAAGCGTTTGTTGGACTATTCTAAAAAGACTCGAAGGGTTGGTCTTGAACAGGTTGCTAGGCAACCGAAAAATCTACCCAGCAACAGGTGCCTTTATTAAGGGCATGTGATCAATAAGGGTCAGTGTAAAAGTGTCCGTGTGTAAATGAGCGTGAGTCAGCATTAGGTCTCTGGCCAGATGGCTGGAAGAGGAAATGATTGTGTTATTTGTATTCAACCAGTGTCGATTTTTGTAAATAATAAAGATGCTCAATTAAAAAAGGAAACTCTGCTGCAAGTCTATTAAAAGAAGAAAACCCAAGAGTAGATACTGCACACATATCAACAGTGTTCTCCCTCATGTTCCAGGGACTGAATCCCACCTGAAAATAGTGATAGCCTAGAAGTGCCCTAGGAGTAAACAGCGCCATGGGGAAGTTGGTGGCTGGGACTTGAAATGGCTTATGTGCAACTCTTCCTCTTCTCTTGACAGTTATGTGGGCAGCCGTGGCACCTCCAACATGGCCATGATAGAGGTGAAGATGTTGTCTGGATTCCATCCTGTCCAGGGAACTAACCACGATGTAAGTCAATTTTGCTGGTGGCGCTGTGGGTTAAACCACAGAGCCTAGGACTTGCAGATCAGAAGGTCGGTGGTTCGAATCCCTGCAACGGGGTGAGCTCCCGTTGCTCAGTCCCTGCTCCTGCCAACCTAGCAGTTCAAAAGCACCTCAAAGTGCAAGTAGATAAATAGGTACCGCTCCGGCAGGAAGGTAAATGGCGTTTTCGGGCACTGCTCTGGTTTGCGGCTTAGTCATGCTGGCCACATGACCCGGAAGCTGTACACCGGCTCCCTCGGCCAATAAAGCGAGATGAGCGCCGCAACCCCAGAGTCGGTCACGACTGGACCTAATGGTCAGGGGTCCCTTTACCTTTTTAAGTACCTCTTGTCTGGGGATGGAGGAGAAATTTGATTCAGTACACATTCAAAATGAAATCCTATTAAATATCCACTTTCCCAAAAAAATATGTGGACCAGAAGGCAGCTATTCTTCAGTTCAGTTTGATTTATTGTGTTTAGTGAGCAGCCATTACAGATATAAAAATAATAATAACAAGAATGCAACAGTGGTTTACATTTCTACTCCCTGACCTTTACAGGATAAATGATTTCCCCTTTAAATTTTATTACATGAATTTGTAAAGCCTTGGCATGAAAATTGGGTGTTGTAAAATATATATATTCTTCTCTAAATCAGACAACAAAAAACAGGTCTTTGCAGGAGACATCCTGTGATCTTAACAATGGGTGGATGTAATTGTTTCTAAGGTCATTATAAAAAGGTCATTCAAGGAGTACATGAGTTATGTCTTCTATTGACACCATTGCAGCTGCAAACTCTATCCTTCTTAGGAACTCCTTTATCAGCTGTTCTTCAAAATTTGCACATCTGAATTTTGCGATGCAGTTCTCCATCCAGCCAAAGTTTACAAACTGCACATTGTACAGGAAAGTGTGCCTAAAAATGAAGATGTTACAATGCATTTTTGTATGTTATTTTCAGTATCAGGGAAAGCTGCTTGCAAAAATGTGTACATGAGTCAAAACTGAGTGTAAAATGTGTTTATTAGGAGAAATTCGTACCAAAATGCTGGTGAATTTTCATGAGGATTTTTTAATTATTTTTTTAAATCTGCAAATTGCTGCAAAATGTGAGAACTGAATTTAAGATTGGAAAAATGAGGAACAGAGAGAACCAAAACTGAGAGATCCTTCCATCCCACTGTCTCTTTCCTCCCCTACCTGACAGAAATCAGTTTAGAAAGACAAAGTTCTTCTTGATGAACATAGCAAGTTCCAAATAATGTATTGAACAGGAGGAAGGGTGGACAATGGGGACAGCTTATTGCAGATAGGACTGAAGCCAACAATAGGCTGGGTGGGGCTTTCCATTTTCTCCGAGGGCCTTCTGGAATTCCTTCACTGTGAGAAGTGAGGTTATAGGGAACCAGGCAGAGGGCCTTCTTGGTATAAATAATAATATTATTATTATTATTATTATTATTATTATTATTATTATTATTAGGCAAATTTAACACCAATTTTTAAAAAGGGATCCAGAGGGCATCCTGGAAACCAGAAGCCCATTAGTTTAAGGGTTTTTTTCCTGGGAAAACTCATGAAAATACTTAACAATATAAAGAAGTACAGTGGTGCCTCGCAAGACGAAATTAATTCGTTCCGCAAGTCTCTTCGTCTTGCGAGTTTTTCGTCTTGCGATGCACGGTTTTCCATAGGAATGCATTGAAAATCAATTAATGCGTTCCTATGGAAACCGCCTTCCCCCGACCTCTTCTGGCGGGCGGCATTTTAAAATCGCCCGGGACAGCGGAGGACTTCTCCGCTGTCCGGGCGATTTAAAAGCCCCTGGGAAGGCAAGCAGGGGGGACAAAGACTTTTGCCCCCCGCCTGCCTTCAGAAGAGGTCCAGGACAGGCTTCGCGGACCTCGCCGCAAGCAGCGGGAGCACTCCTTGCGGAGAGTTGCCAGCGCGCCCAGGCTTCGCGGCCCCGCCGCCCGGCTTCGGGACATTGTTCCGATGCCAGGCGGCGGGGGGAGGCTTTCTCGCCCCGCCGCCCGGCATCGGGACGATGCCCCGAAGCCGGGCGGCGGGGGGAGGCGTTCCTGCCCCGCCGCCCGGCATCGGGACGATGCCCCGAAGCCGGGCGGCGGGGGGAGGCTTTCCCGCCCCGAAGCCGGGAGGCAGGGGGTGGCTTTCCCGCCCCGAAGCCGGGCGGCGGGGGGAGGCTTTCCCGCCCCGAAGCCGGGCGGCGGGGGGAGGCGTTCCCGCCCCGCCGCTCGGCTTCGGGACATCGTTCCGATGCCGGGCGGCGGGGGGGAGACTTTCCCGCCCCGAAGCCGGGCGGCGGGGGGAGGCGTTCCCGCCCCTCCGCTCGGCTTCGGGACATCGTTCCGATGCCGGGCGGCGGGGGGAGGCGTTCCCACCCCGCCGCTCGGCTTCGGGACATCGTTCCAATGCCGGGCGGCAGGGGGAGGCGTTCCCGCCTCGCCGCCCGGCATCGGGGCATCCTTCCGAAGCCCGGCGGCGGGAGGAGGTGTCCCCGCCCCGCCGCCAGGCTTCGGAGGAGGTCCGAGGACAGCGGGGAAGACGAGCTGCGCTTCCCCACTGTCCCGGAGATTTCCCTATGGGCTGTCGTCTTGCGAAGCAAGCCCATAGGGAAATTCGTCTTGCGAAGCGCCTCCAAAACGGAAAACCCTTTCGTCTAGCGGGTTTTCCGTCTTGCAAGGCGTTCGTCTTGCGGGGCACCACTGTATATAGAAGAACAAGTCTTGCTCAAGAAGAACAAGCATGGCTTCTACAGGTTGCCGAGGAAGGACCCAGGTGAGAAGTCTTAGAAAATGGTGGAAATGTGGGGATCTTCAGTCCTCGCAACTGCCCCATTGGGGCAAGACCTACTGGGAAGAGTTCTGTGACCACTAGGCCTGAGCTGTTTTGGTTCCTTTGAATAAAGAATTAACTTGGCTGACACGGTGTTTTATTGTTGACCTGCTCCTGACTCCCAGCTCCTGAAAGCAGTTCACAAGAGCCTAGTGCTTTGCAGCAATAACAGGCTCCATGATCTTTATTCCAACCTCACACCTGTCAGGGACCTTCTGTTCTCTTTTGCCAAAGGAGGACAGTTCAGTACAGCTTCTGTAATGGAATCGGAGAACATTTCACAAAGTTCAGATATGGCTTCTACAAGGCTAAGTTCTGTCTCGCTAATCTTTATTTGAGATTGTCAGAATCCGTGACCAGAGGAAAGAGGCGGTGGAAGAGGACTGGAAAAAATTTAAAGTATATCTTAAAAACTGCTGCAAAATTGAGGACTGTTAAGATGTTAAGGGGTGAGAAACAGAGAATTACAGCTGTAAATAATAATTTTATGGAAACTTAAAGAGAACCAATAGAAAAATTGATTAAAGGGTTGCTAAAAAATCTTTTGGAATAAGGATGCAGTGAAAAGGAGGTATGGGGAAGTCATGTTTTATGTTTATTTGTTTTTTCTGTGTTGTGTTTGTTTTCTTTTTTCTTGTTTATTGTTGTGAAAACTAATAAAAATTATTTTTTTAAAAAAAGAGATTGTCAGTAAGTATATAGATAGAGGTGATCCTATGAATATTGTTTCAAAAAGCTTTTGACAAAGTACCCACCCCCTTGAACGATTTGTTATCAAGCATTGCTACCTCCTTGCTCACTCCTGTTTCGAGAACATTTCCTCTCACTTTCTTTCCACTACCCACCATCTTCTCCCTCTCTCTCTCTCTCATGCACACATATTCATGTGTTCCTCTACTTAGTGGGCTGCTGAGAGAGAGAGAGCGATCCCTCTTACCCATGGTCTGCACAGATTGCTTGCAGAGGGATATCAAAAAATATGATTTTGCAAGGGACATAATTCCTGATCCCCTTCTTTCAAAGATTTGCCAGTTATTCCTCAAACAATGCAAGCAACGAAAGACCTATGAAACCTCTCTTTGGTGACAAAACTGGTGGCATGTTGGAAAGGAAGCCTTAATTCTTTCATTCTGTATCCCCAGCTTAAGCAACAGCCCCTTGTGAAAAGAATCGAGATTGGGGAGGAGCATCTCACAATCTACCTGGACCAGGTCAGTACGGGGAAAAGAAACACAGCTTTGTAACAGGCAAGCACACACATCATTCGACAACTGGGCCAGTGGCACTGCTGCATTGTAGTGGCCCCTTCACAAGTCGCCTCGCCAGGCAAAAAAGAAGACCAACGGTAACAGAAAAGGGCATTTCAACAGGTCCAGCTTGCCAAGTAAACAGCACTTTCTTGAATTTCCTCTTCTGCTTGCAGCATTCTTATGAGAACAATCCAGGCCTGTTAATAAGGAGAGTTGTTTAAATTGTCAATTTAATTATTGATCTAATTAATAATTCATTAAATTGTCACAATGGAAGGAGGAAGAAGAGCAGCAAAATGCAGGTCAAGGTAACTTTTCCATCTGTTTTTTGCTCCTACGCTCTGGTGAGAGCCAGCTGACCCACAGCACTGCTCGGAACCAAAAAAAATTTGTGGCTTTTGGCCCTGTGCTCTGTCACGGACAGACTGTAGGAGCAGTCTATTATATATAAAATCTGTTTTTATTCTATTAATGTTTAATTGTTTTTTATGATGTTTTTAGTGAATCTTGTTTTTATCTGTAAGCCACCTTGAGTCTCCGTCGAGGAAAAAGGCCGGTTATAAATAAATAAATATACAACAACAACAACAACAATTCAAACAGATGTCCTCTGAAACTAGAGCCATGGATTTTCTGTTACTCTGTTCTCATCCAGAAACTATCCTATCTAAGCAGCCAGCATATTTGTTTCTGCGGTTTCACCTCCGATGGAGGTGATTGCAGGATGGCCTAACCATTTAGTGTTGACCTCAACCCCACCTTGTCCTCAACTTCTCTTTACATCCAAAGTCTTTCTCTCAGCTAGGAAAGGAGAGGCAAACATATACCTTGGCCATGAGCCAAGACATTCCAGTGAAGGACCTGAAGCCAGCAGCTGTCAAAGTCTATGACTATTATCAGCCAGGTAGGTTCTTCCTCATGTTGAAAAATAGTAACATTTTTAATTCATTGTGTTTCTCACAAGTCTGTGCAGCTTGTGACCTGTCCAGCCAAATAAAGCCCACCATCTGTGGCCTTCAGGCGTTCTGTAATCACCCTGTATTTACAATCTCAGTCAGTCAGCAAAAATTTGTGGGCCATCATAGGTGCCTTCAGCTTAGGGAGGCCACACGTTGTGAAGTCTAAGTTCTAGTTTGGAATCATATGGTTGATGGGAAGCCAACAAAGTTCTAGGCCTAATAGATGGAATAGCAACCGGCAAATTCTTCGGTCTGGGTGGTCTCCATCCAAGAGTTCTCAAAGAACTCAAATGTGAAACTGCTGATCTTCAAACAAAAATATGCGTCAGGAAGTGGCTAAAGTAGCAAGAAGCAGAGTGTAGGGAAAAATAGACAGTTCTCCTGCTGGAGGGATGTGGGAAACAGAGTCCCCCAAGGTTCGGTATTGGGGCCTGTGGTTCTTAACTTGTTCATGAACGATCTAGAGTTAGAAGTGAACAATGAGATAGCCAAGTTTGCTGGTGGTACTAAATTGTTGAGGGTCATTAAAACAAAAACGGATTGTGAAGAGCTCCGAAAGGACCTAAGTGAATGGGCTGTAAAATGGCAAGTGTCCCACCAAGAATTATCATGGGTCTCTCAAACTAGTTGCTTTATGTTGCCTTTCTGCATTGCAGAGGGTTGGACTCGATGACCCCCAGGATCTCTTCCAACTCTACAATTCTGTGGTTCTAATGAAGAATGAAAAGACGCATCAGGAAGTGAGGATATCATGATTGTGGCCAGTGCTGAGTTTAATGATCTGCTTTAATTTCTTTCAGATGAACAGTCCACAGTGGAATATGAAGACCCCTGCTACTGAGGTGAGTCATGCATAGGCCTGAAGTCAGACATCTATGCTTTAGGCCTCTGTGCATATAGCGGTTTTGCCTTTCCTCCATTTCCCCCTGGAAAACCCACTCTTTAGTGCTAAATCGGAACAAACAGCAATCTGCAGAAAACCCCATTGCTGTTCGTTCTGACTCGCCTCTAAAGATCAGGTTTCCCCGAGGGTAATCAGTGGGGCAAGTGGAGGTATGGACAAGCCCTATGTCTAAAATGCTCTGTGATGCTAACAATGAACTGCTTTATTTATCCTAGGCTAATTTGCTTTTCATATAGTGGATGCAGATTTCACAGATATATAAGGCCTTTTCCTTCAGACTAATAGGCAGAAGGGAAAACCTATCCGGATTTATTATGTCCCCCTCCCTGTTCCAGGAGAAGAAATGTGATTTCTATGTGCCCTAAAAGGATCCATTCCTGCATCTCCACTCTGGATTCCATATTGAAGAGAGCTTACATTTCTTTTTCTTCTTCTTGGTTTAGATGGAGAAATTCCTATGGTGCAACAAGCACAGGATGGGAAAGAAAAGGAATTCAGATGAGCCAAACTTAAGGAGCTGGGAACTGTTTGGGGGAAAAGTGGCTCTGTCTTTTACAACATGAACCATGCAATGGAACTCTAGTTCGGAAAATAAACAGAAACTTGAATTGCTTCTGTGGTGCTTTCTTCTATCAGATACCTTTGGTTGACTATTCCCTCCACAGGTTTATATAAAACCTTATAGATTGCAATTGCCTCATCACTTAGCTGATGCCAATCTCAATGTACTGTAGGTAGTCTGGCCAGTCACTGACCCACAGATCGCTCTCCCTCCATGTTTACCTGTCCTCCTTAGCATGTATAAAGTTCACTTGGAATCTATTCCGTATCATTCAAGGCACACGTACATGCAGTGTCATAATCAATCAATCCATCTGGCAGCCTCCTTCCCGACAGGAGGCAGAGTACAAACAAGCCAGCTGAGGGGGCCTGAAACTATTATTCAGCACGTCCAGTCCTTGCAGTATGCAAACCACATAGCCTGAGCTCATTATTGGTTTCTCCACCCAGAGGGGATGGAGAAATAGTGGGGGGTTTGCATCCAAACTACACAGACCGTATCTTGAGCACACATTTTGCAAGAGTTCTAAATAAAAGGAGATAGCAGAGCTTGTGCAGGTGTTGTTGTCTGCTTAGCCAAGTAAGTTCTATCAGTTCTGGGTAGCACTCCTGCAAGCCAGGGTATCTTTTAGTTCTTGTTGTTTTAAAAAGAAAAAAGCTCCCAAAAGGAAATATGGATAGCTTTTTGGGAGTCTGAAGGACATTTGGCCATCTGTCATAGATGCTTTAGCTGAAATTCCTGCATTGCAGGGAGTTGGACTACATGGGGCCCCTTCCACCTCTACAATTCTATGATTCTATGAACATATTGCCCTACCCTTTGGATTCCCAGGCCTCCAAGGATTTCCCACAGTTATCCAAGCACTATCTAGCCATTGAACACATCATATATCTCAATAGGATGATTCTTGGTTTCTGAATATCTATTCCCTCTCCGGGTGATGAAATCACAGAAACACTGTAGGCCTGTGGAAACAGGTATATATGTGTTGCGATTTGGTTGGCCCTCCTTAGATTCTGGTTCGAAGTTGTTGTTTAGTTGTTTAGTGTTGTCCGACTCTTTGTGACCCCCTGGACCAGAGCACGCCAGGCACTCCTGCCTTCCACTGCCTCCCGCAGTTTAGTCAAACTCATGCTGGTAGCTTCGAGAACACTGTCCAACCATCTCGTCCTCTGTCGTCCCCTTCTCCTTGTGCCCTCCATCTTTCCCAACATCAGGGTCTTTTCCAGGGAGTCTTCTCTTCTCATGAGGTGGCCAAAGTACTGGAGCCTCAGCTTCAGGATCTGTCCTTCCAGTGAGCACTCAGGGCTGATTTCCTTAAGAATGGAGAGGTTTGATCTTCTTGCAGTCCATGGGACTCTCAAGAGTTTCCTTCAGCACCATAATTCAAAAGCATCAATTCTTCAGCGACCAGCCTTCTTTATGGTCCAGCTCTCACTTCCATACATCACTACTGGGAAAAGACAAGACAATCTGTAGTCTTGTCTCCATGGACAAAGACAACAGATTCTGGTTCACACCATTTCTAATCCCTTCTCAGTCTGCCCTGAAGGCTGGCAAGGAGTGGTCTCTCTTTCATCTGAACAGTCGCAGCCACCTCCCTGCATGGAGTTGAAGGGAGGAGCCTCAGGGACATACGGTGTTTACTCTGAGGAGGAGGAGAGTCAATATTGACTCAGATGAAATTAAGTTCATGTGCCTTGTGGGTGAACAGAGGACTCACTGGGCGACTATTTAGGTCTCTACACCAGCGCTGGCTGTTCTGAGCACCAACGGAGATCTTTTCTCTGCAGCCCATCGCAGCTCCAACTATGGGGGCAGCTATGTTCCTCTGGGCCCTGGCTCTGCTCTCACTCACAGCTCCAGTCATTTCAGACCCGTAAGATGTTTATTTTTCATTTCTATTTCCTGGGCAGATTTTTAAGTGGGATGTGCGTATTCCTCTAAATACCACTTGCTGGGGATCACAATTGGAGAGAATGCTGTGGTGCTCAGGTGCTTCTTCCAGGCATCTAGTTGGCTCCTGTGAGAACAGGGTGCTGGTCTGGAGGGGCTTTTGATTTGCCACAGTAGGGCTCTTCTTAATAATAATAATAATTTTATTATTTATACCCCGCCCATGTGGCTGGGTTTCCCCAGCCACTCCAGGCAACTTCCAGAACATATAAAAACAGAATTATTGTGGTCTTGGGTGGTTATTATGAAATTGCTACTCTTTGTTTTTATTTTTTTTTCTGGGGAATGTCATCATCAAATTGTTTCCCTGGGCTTTTCCCATTACTTTTCGGAGCAAGGCTGGTGCCAGACCTCGGAGGTGCCACATATGGGTGCCTCACCCTCACAGACAAGGCAGAGCCCTTGCCCACTACCACATGCAAAGGCAGCAAGGACCCCTCTCCCGGACCACCCCACCTCCCAACACCCATGACAGGAAAATTGACATGGCCACTGTGCACCATCCATTCCTCATGCTGGGATGACAGATCCATAGATAAATGTACAGATTTTATAGATCTACAGCCTCAGTATAAATAGATCTATATACAGTGGTACCTCGGGTTACATGCGCTTCAGGTTACATACACTTCAGGTTACAGACTCCGCTAACCCAGAAATAGTGCTTCAGGTTAGGAACTTTGCTTCAGGATGAGAACAGAAATCGTGCTCCGGCGGCACGGTGGCAGCAGGAGGCCCCATTAGCTAATGTGGTGCTTCAGGTTAAGAACAGTTTCAGGTTAAGTACGGAGCTCTGGAACGAATTAAGTACTTAACCCGAGGTTACAGACGCTTCAGGTTACAGACACTTCAGGTTACAGACTCCGCTAACCCAGAAATAGTACCTCGGGTTAAGAACTTTGCTTCAGGATAAGAACAGAAATCGTGCAGCGGTAGTGTGGTGGCAGAGGGAGGCCCCATTAGCTAAAGTGGTACCTTGGGTTAATAACTTAATTCGTTCTGGAGGTCCGTTCTTAACCTGAAACTGTTCTTAACCTGAGGTACCACTTTAGCTAATGGGGTCTCCCTCTGCCACCACGCCACCGCTGCACGATTTCTGTTCTTATCCTGAAGCAAAGTTCTTAACCCGAGGTACTATTTCTGGGTTAGCGGAGTCTGTAACCTGAAGCGTATGTAACCTGAAGCGTCTGTAACCCAAGGTACCACTGTATAGAAACACAAGCAGTTAATGGTACAAGTGAGAATAGCAGTCCCCCTGAGCCTACTTGGAGTATAGAAACATTTCTCATTACCTCATGCAAAGAAACAAGCAAGCTGTTGCTGGCCAAAATGCATTTAGATACATTTCAACTTGGCGCGCTTGTGCTCAGCCTTAGCATCCTGGCATATAGCTTTATTCATTTCTAGATACATTCAACATTTGCAGTGTCTGCATGTCCCTGGATGATCTGTTGCAAACGCTTATTGTGCTTTGTGCTCTGTACCATGTATTTGTGTGCTAGCGTGATAAGGATTTTAGCTGTTCTCTGCCCTGTTGGGGCGATGGGCGCTTGCAAAGTGAAAGGGATTCTCAGCAGTTCCTCAAAGTGATGTTCTTGTTGTTGTTTAGTCGTTTAGTCGTGTCCGACTCTTTGTGACCCCATGGACCAGAACACGCCAGCCACTCCTGTCTTCCACTGCCTCCCGCAGTTTGGTCAAACTCATGCTGGTAGCTTTGAGAACACTGTCCAACCATCTCGTCCTCTGTTGTCCCCTTCTCCTTGTGCCCTCAATCTTTTCCAACATCAGGGTCTTTTCCAGGGAGTCTTCTCTTCTCATGAGGTGGCCAAACTATTGGAGCCTCAGCTTCAGGATCTGTCCTTCCAGTGAGCCTCAAAGCGATAGGCTACTATAAGTTCCCTCTTGGTGGTGGTTCTCACTTTGTGGAATGCCCTCTCTGGTCTTGCTCATTCTTAACCTTCAGGAAGAATCTAAAAACATTCCCTAGGCATATGGTGGCTGAAAAATTTGCCCATTGTGATATTATTAGCTGTGGGAGTCAGTGGTTGTATATGTGTAGTTTTTTTTTTTTCTTTAAGTTTTTAACATTTAAAGAAAATGTTAAGCGCTTTTAGAAGATTTTTTAAAAACTGGTTTTTAAAACTACCGGTATATTATTTTATGGATGTGTTTGCTGTTCTGGGCTCCTTTGGGAGGAAGGATGGGATCTAAATACTATAAGTTCCCTTTTGACAGTCATACTCGGGGGTCCGCATTATCACATTTTGGGGCCCTTGGGGTCCCTCAACAGTAGCTTCTGATTTCTCAAGCAGTTGAGTGTATTCCAGGTAACAAGCTGCTTCTTTGTATAGCAAAGAGAGGGGTAAGCCAATTAAAATCTGACAGGTATATGAATGTGATTTGCAGGCTGCCAGCTGACCATCCCTGCCCCCAGAAAGCAACAGGTGAGTGTCCTTTTAGCTGCTTTTCTAAAGGCCAAGAGCAACCTCTTCAATGGTCCTTTCTTCTTCTCTTGCAGCCACTATCTATTGACCTTCCCAGCAGTCATTCACCATCCGGATACTGAAGAGTTCTGTGTGCTTCTGAGCAACCTCCTGGAGACAGTCCACGTGAAAATAACATTAGAGATGACATTGGAGAACCACACCCTGCTGGAGAAGGATGTGGAGAAACCAGGGACCTATGAATGCACCAGCTTCCAGGCAAGCTTCATATATTGCAAGCAACTCAGTGGCTTCCAGCTCCTGTCTGCCCCAATTAGTATGGATAATGATCAGGGATGTTGGAAGGTGTAACCCAGTGATATCTGCATGGCCACACTCCTGCAACAAAGGGAGCTCTGTTTCACATTATCTTTGTTTTTCAAATTATTTTTATTAATTTTCCAAATTATTACAAATCAAACCGAATTACTTCAATTTAATACAATTTCTTAAAATCAGGTTTCCTGCTCCTGTAGCAAACATATGTTGATCATTTCCTCCCATAGCTGCATCATTTCTTATTTAATGTCCAGTTGTCATCTTTCACTTGCCACTCTTACAGTCAGCCGCTTTTTCCTCCTTACAAACTGTTACAGCTTATAAATATAAAATCCATTTCACGTGTGTAGTCTGTTTCACATTATCTTGCTTGTGCATCATAGTCATGAGCTACCATGTGAAGGCTGCTGGGAATAACCTTATTATTATTATTATTTCCATTTGTAGACCACTTACTAGCCAAAGATCTCAAAGTGGTTTACAATAGATACGGTAAAGGTAAAGGGACCCCTGACCATTAGGTCCAGTCTTGGCTGACTCTGGGGTTGCGGCGCTCATCTCGCCAGTGTGGTGTAGTGGTTAAGAGTGGTAGTCTCCTAATCTGGGGAACCGGGTTCGCGTCTCCGCTCCTCCACATGCAGCTGCTGGGTGACCTTGGGCCAGTCACACTTCTTTGAAGTCTCTCAGCCCCACTCACCTCACAGAGTGTTTGTTGTGGGGGAGGAAGGGAAAGGAGAATGTTAGCCGCTTTGAGACTCCTTAAAGGGAGTGAAAGGTGGGATATCAAATCCAAACTCTTCTTCTTCTTCTTTATTGGCCGAGAGAGCCGGCGTACAGCTTCCAGGTCATGTGGCCAGCATGACTAAGCCGCTTCTGGCGAACCAGAGCAGTGCACAGAAACGCCGTTTACCTTCCCGCCGCAGTGATACCTATTTATCTACTTGCACTGGGGTGCTTTCGAACTGCTAGCTTGGCAGGAGCAGGGACCGAGCAACGGGAGCTCACCCTGTCATGGGGATTCAAACCGCCGACCTTTTGATCAGCAAGTCCTAGGCTCTGTGGTTTAACCCACAGCACCACCCGCATCCCTTACAATAGATAAAATACAATAAATAAGTAAAAATGCATAAATATATACAAGCATAATAAGTGCAATAAAAAACTATGTCAAATGATTTGCATTCAAATAAAAATGCATAAATAATATCAATATATAAACACAATATCAATATAAGAGATTAAGAGATCAATTATTTGCCAGGCTGCCCCTTACCAAACAGCCTGCAAAATTTCCCAGGGGTCTCTCTGAAGCCTCCTTAGGTAGGGTGATAGTAAAACTGCAAGTGTTAAGAGTGTTTGGAATAATCAAAGACCACACGGGAACAGGAAAATAGTGTATAGGATGAATGGGAGCAGCAGGCAGCGATGAAGTATAAAACATGCAAATGTTACAGAGAAATTACAGAAACTTGGAATATTCCCTTTGGAGCAAAAACAAATTAAAATTGGTTAAAAGCAACCCACTTGCTCTAGTTTAAAAGAGTCCCTAAATTCACTAGGCTCTTAGCAGGATTCCTTGTTCATAGGTAGGCCTTTCCTCCCAAGCTCAACAAAAAGTTCTGCATGTTACCTGAGGCCACTTTGATCTACTCACCTCCTAGGTATCTATCTTTTCCCACTAGACCTTCCTTGTCAATCATGCGCTCCTCCCCTTGGAACACCTGCTCAGAGAAGTTTTCAGATTTCCTGTCTTTGGAAAGAGAGAAATGTGCACTTAGGCACATCAGCAATGGTGGACACCTATGCCTTGGTTTTATGAACTGCAGGGCACCAGCAGACAGGCAAAAATATGCATTCCCATTTTATACACGGGCGGTCCAGAACATTAAAGACCACATCCTTTACAGAGAGCATTACGTACAGTTGGAGCAAAATTCCCAGACGGAGCTGGTGAAGAGGCAGGTGTGGGAATGGGTCTAGGAATGATAGTGGGGTGGGGAGCAGGGATAGGTTTATGGATGAAGACAGTGGCCTCAACTGAGCCCAGGACTAGCTGGCCAAACTCCTCTATGGTGAAAATATATTGCATGCCCGGATATGTTTCAACATAGTAAAAAGCAATGGTTCCTCTACTAAATCATCTTTATAGATTAAATCTACCCTGTTTTCACAGTTGCTTCTCATATGTTTTCTGCTTTAATCTCTTACCTTTGTTGTACTTAACCCCTTTTCTTCCATTCCTCCTATGGGATATAATCCATTGGAAGTCAAGTGCAAGGCAAGGGGGTGTTACTCCAGTCAGTGTAACTTCCTGTTCCACTGATCTGGAGCATCCTCCCCCTGCATGTGATCTGGGAGATGGGCGTGGCCCTGGCTGACTCCATAAAAGAGCCGAGTCACGCAGCCATTTTCTCTCTCTTGATGCTGATCTCTTGCTGCCATGCTGCTCTCCTGCAGCCATTTTGTGCTCTTAATGTAATTTTGCTGTCTGCTGGCTCCTAGCCAGCAGCACATGAGCTCAATCTCCATATGAGACAAACTCAAACTTTGTTATGTAACTACTAAGTAAAGCCTGCCTTTCAGGGATCAAATGATGAACTGAAATGTGAGTAAACTTATTGTTACTTTTAAAGGAAAGACTCGTCTCTTTATTCTTTTAAGAGGATAAAAAAGGGGACACCAGGAATAATCCATCTGGGCAAGCCAGATTGGATTACTTACGGTAACTAAAGAGATTCAAACGAATCTGCAAATTAGCTTCCTGCTATATTGAGGGGTCCGTATAGTTAAAGCTATGGTTTTCCCAGTAGTGAAGTATGGAAGTGAGAGCTGGACCATAAAGAAGGCTGATCGCCGAAGAATTGATGCTTTTGAATTATGGTGCTGGAGGAGACTCTTGAGAGTCCCATGGACTGCAAGAAGATCAAACCTATCCATTCTGAAGGAAATCAGCCCTGAGTGCTCACTGGAAGGACAGATCCTGAAGCTGAGACTCCAATACTTTGGCCACCTCATGAGAAGAGAAGACTCCCTGGAAAAGACCCTGATGTTGGGAAAGATGGAGGGCACAAGGAGAAGGGGACGACAGAGGACGAGATGGTTGGACAGTGTTCTCGAAGCTACCAGCATGAGTTTGACTAAACTGCGGGAGGCAGTGGAAGGCAGGGGTGCCTGGCGTGCTCTGGTCCATGGGGTCACGAAGAGTCGGTCACGACTAAACGACTAAACAACAACAACAATATTGAGGGGAATCTGCTCTGCTACATCACTCAGTAGCGTGAGTGAAGGAAGGATAATGTTTATTCAGTATATCATTTCCTGCTATCCTTAACATTCCCACACCTCCATCTTGCCCTCTTCAGGTACCAGCCTTTGTTGCCCAGAAAACAGAGAGCTACTACATTCCATTGGTAAGTCTTGCATTTCTCAATCATTCCCTTTCTTTCATGCACCCTTGGCACTAGGAGAATTTAAATTAGAGAGGAAGGGGGGAATGACTTAAGAGGAAGAGAAGAGAAGGGGATAGAGAAGCGGGTGGAGGTGGAACTGTACTGAGAGAACATGGATGAAAGAGAAAACCAAGATGGACATGCAAAGAGAGAGAAGGGGATGTGTATCTTTTGGGAGGGGGAGGAATAAATGGAAGTGTGTGTCTGGTGTTGACTCCCTGATCCCTAGGGGAGAGCAAAGTTGGTAGAAGAGCAAGGGGCAGTTTTTGAGACATACCCTCTCTACTGCAAAATACTTTTCTGTTCTCGTTCCTCCTGCTAGAACATGTTTTGCTTTTCTCTTTGGCACTGTGAAGGAAGGAGAAATGGCCCGTGTTCACATCCTAGTCCTACAGGGTGACAGCGTAAGCTTTAAGGGCTCCAAGAAGGTGCAGGTCAAGGGCTCTCCCACAATTAACCTGATGGATCTAGACAAGCCCTTTTACAAGCCTGGAGAGAGAGGTGGGTATCGGAGTGGCCATGGAACCAGGAAGAAGACTGTACGTAGCTTCTGTCCCATCTTTGGGGATGGAACGGTGTTCCCGGCATATAGGAATCAAATAAGCAAACTCAGTGTTCCAAGAACTAAGCTATTAAACCAAAGCCGAGTGCCTTTCAAGAGCCCAGATGCTCTACAGATTTGCATACAATAATAAGTTGACATCAACAATTTGCCTTGCTAATTCAGCAGGGGGTGGAAATCTAGTCCTTGGTTTTAAAATGCAACAACATGAAGAAAGTATGTGGGAGCAACAACAGAAACCAGAAACAAATAATCTCTCTGTTTCTTTGTTTTCCCCCTTCAGTAAAACTTCGAATTGTGCAACTTGATGATCAATTTAAGGCCCGCAATAAATCTGTAAGTATTGGTCTCTTATTATGATCACAGACTATCAATTCCTCAAAATGTCATAAGCCCAGGAAGGTCTCCTTACTGGACCCAGAGACAAATACTTTGTTATTTCTCAAGTGGTGGAACATCTTTAGGAGTTTCTCATGCTTCCATTCGCTTGTGAATTGGGCCCAGAGTTTCCGCGGGACATTAGCTCTGTATTAGGAGCATTTCAGTGGTGATGAAACATGAGGAATTAGTACACAAACTTCACTATACAAACTGCAGATACAGATATCTCAGGCACGTCCAACAGGTAGATCGTGATCTACCAGTAGATCACTAGATGTCTGTGGTAGATCACTGGCAACCCCCCAAAAAGCTAAAACAAGCTCAACATTTTTGCCCTGCACCCTGCCAAAAATGAGGCTTTCCTCCTCCCTAAAAAAGCCAAACAACTTTGACCTGAACCCCCCATAAGGGGGTAGATCACTGCCAGTTTTTAACTCTGTGAGTAGATCGCAGTCTGTTGAGAGTTGGCCACCCCTGAGAGATCTGAACAGCCAGACCTGCGTGTGGTGCTGTAAACAAATAACATAAGCAACCTTAAACAAGCCTTACTTTTTTGTGTTTTGCTGATTCACGACAGCCGTTTCACCATAAACCATGATGGAAGGAAGGGGAAAGGTTTCCCCCCCTCCTTCTTTATCTTTTGCAAGGTTTCCAAGGGTTTTCCTATTTTCCCCTTTCATTTTGGGGTTAATATTTCACGCATTGGAAATTTCCCGATAGGAATCAAATTGTCAACTTGTTATGTGAACGCTTGCCTAAAAAACGATTTCCTGAGTTCAGATAGTGGGACTTGTGTGGTGCATCCACCAACCAGAACCCTTTCTTTACATGCCCTCTAGTGGTCACATGATCAATATCAGCATGATGGGGGCTGGTGCTTGAACAGTTGTTCCCACATATGTAGGTCTGTAGGGGCAGGCACTGTCTCCTTTGGGCGGTGGTGGACTCTCCTTCCTTGGAGAGTCCTTCCTTTTTAAGCAGAGTTTGGATGGCCATCTGTTATGGATGCTTTAGCTGAGATTCTTCCATTGCAGGTGACCCTAGATGACCCTTAGGGTCCCTTCCAATTCTAGAATTGGAATTCTAGAATTCTGATTCTATGGCAGAAGATTGGCAAGCAAGGCAAACAGCTGACCCAGCCTCATTTCCTATAGCCCACAGATGGGTTGCAATTGCTATCTTATCATGCTGCTAGTAATGTCAGTTCGAGAGTGCAGGCAGGACAGAACTGTCATTTCCTTGGCTGGTTTTACAGAATGCTGGGGGACATGGAAGCTGCTCTGTTTCTCATTGACACTGACGTTGTCCCTCTCTCTTGTCATTTGCAGATCCCTTTGCTAGAGCTGAGAGTAAGTAACTAGGGTTGGTCGTGATGTTTTCCTTTTGTTCCCATCCTGTCCTTTGAGACCATTTGAACATCAGGGCATGTCTACACTACACATTTAAAGTAATATGGTTGCAATTGTAAGCTTGGGAACTATAGTTTTGGCTTGGAGAGGCTGCTGGACAGGGAAACAACCCCAGTGGTCCCTTCTGTGAGTTGCTCTTGTTAAAATAGATTTGCTTTTGGCTTGAACCTAAGTAGGCATACCATCAAAGAGCAGTGGGTGTGAAATGTAGGTCTAAGCTGCCCCTTTCCATTAATATTGTCATTTATTAAGTACTTACCACCTGTTAGGCTACAGGGAATCCTGTCCCTCCCACGGTGGCAGTCAAGAAGCAGATAAACAAGAAGAGTTCTTACCAAGTAGTTTAGTCAATATTCACAGAGAGAGAGATGCAGGAATACGGTCTTTCTTAGATAATGGTGTTGCTCCAAGTCCCACCCCCTCAGTCTCCCTTATCCTACGTCATCCCTGCTCTGGCTGATCTGTGCTTTCTGCCTCTGAGCTTTCTGTTCTACTACTCTCAATGCATGCCAGCTCCTGGGAGAAGGGGGGGTCAGGAATGCTTTCCAAAGACACTGAGTCTGTCAGCTGTCTCTCCCCTGGTGCTTCTTCTTCTTCCTGCTGTTCCTCTCCCAATATTTCCCAGCTTCTCCCCTCTGCAGCCTCTGAACTATGCCCTTCCACAAACCACTGTTGCAAATCTATACTGTCCTTCTCTTTTTGGGAACGTTCATGTTAAGTTGTGGGTGAACATATCAGACGACACAGCGATTCTTCAAACAGCTCTTGTTTATTCAGAGGCCAGAACAGAACTGAGCTGAAGGGCTCAGTCAGCCTGCTTATATAGAGCTCTAGTACAACGTTACTGTAGCAACTTTCTAAAACTATCCAGTCACTGAACGTCACTTTCGATCCTTCATTTGCATAACTATCTACAGTATACCCCTGCTGGCCCAGGGTGAGAACTTCAGTACATAACAGTTCAGGAAGGGGAGGCGATCCCCACCATTCCTCCTCAGTCCAGTCCCTGACATCACTATGCATAGATATCCACATGATAAGCCAGTTGTCTATATTTCCCTGCCAAATTATGAGAACTGAGTCATACACCTGTATTACTGCATTCTCCTGTTCATGGGATGCAATCCAATAGTGGAATTGTCCTCAACCTGTTGTAAGACTCAACAGAAGGTTATATGCCCCCACTGTGGTAAATGTTAATAACTATTTGGTCAACGGTTGCCTGCATTCAACCAAACACCTGCCAGCAACTGCTAAAGCAATATGAGAAGCGCCAATTGCCAATTGCCTTTCTGAATTGGCCCCCAAACTATTGCAAACTAAATGTGATGTCAATTGCCTGAATGCAAACAAAATGTACATTTTTACTATATAAATGGCAGCCTCAGGACTGTGAGGATGGAGGCAGGAAGTTGGGATTTAACTTTGTCACCCTTCCAAGTTCCAATAAAAGAAAACACCTCCCCAAAGCCGCTTTTTGGTTTTCAAGGGAAGACTTTGTTGGTAACAGTGGAAGCGTCATTTGAAATGCAAATACAGCGCACCTGCATCATACATGCATATTATTAGCGTGAATTCAGTTATACACACTTGGCTCTGGCAGCAGGAGGAAGGGAAGGGACCAAGGCAGAAGGGAAGAGAAAGAAATCTGTCTCTTTTGGCTGCAAGACGAGGATGGAAGAGAGTGTCTCCTGGGAAGAGAGATTGCCTGTTAAATGACTCTGGGAATGGTAGCTCTGCGAGGGAAATAAGGGAATCTCATAAGGACTCTCAGCACCCTTAACAAATGAAGGTTCCCAGGATTCCTTGGGGGAAGCCATAGTGGCATGATACTGCTTTGAATGTGTTATACAGAGGTGGGGGCACTCCATTGCAACAGAAAAAATAAATATCTGCCTTGCTTTTCTTCTCTGGACTTAGGGGACTCTGAGCCCCTTGGGGAGTTGGGCTGTAAAGGCCACCCCCCAATTTTGTACAACAAGTATATGGTGCAGACATGGGTGTAGCCAGGATTTTTGCTGGGGGGGGGGCAAGACATTTGTTAAGGGAAGCAAACCTTTTGTTAGGGGAGGGAAGAAACTCAGCTATGCATTTTTATTTATTTTTATTGATTGGGGGGCAGCTACTTCTCTCTGGCACCCCTGGGCTACGCCAAAGGGTGCAGATGGAGACAAATCCATTCCATTACGAAAAATTGCTTTGCCAAAGTGTGCATGTGTGGAGAAACTTGCACCAAGATGCTGATAAATTTCCACAGGGGCTTTAAAACCATCCCCATCATCTAATGTGAAAATGTCGAGAACTGAAGATCAGGGGAAGTTGGAAACTGAGAGGATTCCTTTATCCCTACCCCAAATGCAGCTTGGGGCTGAGGTGGCTCTCAGGTTGGAAAAAGTTGAAGACTGCTGCCATAGAGGACTGTCCTGTCATCTTTGTTGACTCTACAGTCATACCTTGGTTGTCGAACGCCTTGCAACTCAAACGTTTTGGCTCTCGAATGCCGCAAACCCAGAAGTGAGTGTTCCAGTTTGCGAACATTCTTTGGAACCCAAAAGTCCGCCACAGCTTCTGCAACTTCCAGTTGAGTGCAGGACGCTCCTGCAGCCAATCGGAAGACACACTTTGGTTTTCGAACATTTCCGGAAGTCAAACGGACTTCCGGAATGGATGCCGTATGAGAACAAAGGTATGACTGTACTGCCAGTCTAGTCAGCTCCTGCTCACGGTTTGCAGGGACGGGAGCTCAGGCAAGAGCATTTCTTGGGATAGCCCAGCCTTCTTCAGGATGTGCTTCATCTGGTTATGTGAACATTGCTATTGCTGCAGCCAAGGGGATGAACCTCACAGTCCTTTTGGTCTTATCCCAGGATCCTAATGGGAACCGAATAGGCCAATGGGTGGACGTGAAGCCTCACCATGGCATTGTGGATCTGTCTTTCCCTCTGGCCTCGGAAGCGGCCCTGGGATCGTACACCTTCAAAATGGGAGAGGACTACAGAAATAAGAAAGTATTCACTGTGGAGGAATATGGTAAGTTTCTGGGGAAGACCACATGGCTTGTGAGAATCGTTCTAAGAATAAAAGGAAGCATATGTTCAGGGAAGTTTTTAATGGTTGATGTTTTGTTGTGTTTCTAATACTTTGTGGGGAGATGCCCAGAGTGGCTGGGGCAACCCAGTCAGATGGGTAGCATATAAATAATAAATTGTTATTGTTATTCTTAGGTTCCAAGTCTATGGGGCTGAGTACAGCTCAGCCCTACCCCAAAGTATGCGGGGATGGGCCTAAGTCCTTCCAATCTTGAGTGGCTGAGCCCCGTCGGGCCTTCCCACAGCAGCAGAGGGCCCCATCGTCCCTCCCTGCTGTGGCGGAAGGCCCCATGTCAGCAGGATTCAGAAGTAATGCCATTTTGGGGGAGAAGAAATTACTCTAAGCAAGGAAAGGGTAGTCAGAGCCACATCTGTGGTTGGCCTAGCACAGATGCTTGGGGGCCAGTGGCTCGAGTCTTGAACCAGCTAACCCCGCCGGTGTCTTGGGAAGCCGAGATAGCTGAGTTTGGAGTGCCAACTCCTAATGCCATGCTTAAATGCTTGGAGGCAGCAGGAATGGGAGAGAAAGCGGGGCAGGGCTAGGATGGTTTTTGCTGACTGCTCTCCGATATGTGTGGCAGGAATTAGAAGTTACTTGGAAGAAAGGTCAACAGCTGGCTGGCAGGGCGCCCATAACGTCATCCGTATCAGCATCTCCTCAGAATACAAATATCTTCCGGATAGATTGCCCATACACATGGGGCCATCTGCTGTGGTAGCAGGCCCCGCCTGGCCTCCCCATGCTGGTGGAGGGCCACATCAGGCCTCATGGCTTCCTTCCAATGTGCGTGAACTTGGCGCTTCTGAAAGGAAGAGAGATTTGCCTGCGCTGAAGTCTCTTTCAATACTGCCGTTTTCAGCTGTTCAAAATGCAGAAAGCAAACACAACAGCAGGTCATTAGGTCATCTGCAGAAAAGACTCATGCCTGTACAGTAGGCCTGCAACTTACACACATTTAGCTTTTGCACTTCCAGCTTTATGTGCTTGGCAAAAAAATAAAATGGGGGGGGGAGCAGAAAGGGGGCAGGTGTCCGGGGGGGGGGGAGAGACTTTGGCGATCTCACCCACCATTGAACCCAATGTATTTTGACTGGATGCGATTTTGGTTTGGGGCTGATCACTGGAACATAACCCCCGCCATAAGTTGAGGGCTTACTATACAAGTGTGGAGGGGGGGTCAGGGGGGCTCCTGCTTGTGTTGCCCTGTGCACATGCTCATTCCCCATGCTAATTCTGTCTAGACATTGTGAATGGTTACTAGCTCTTCAATATGTTGCTGTCTTTCCTGGAACAAAATGCAGCAGTGATGTTCTAGAGAAAAGATCTGGGAGGAGGTAGAAATGTGAGGTGCTGATTTCAAAGAGAGAGAGAGAGAGAGAGAGAGAGAGAGAGAGAGAGAGAGAGCGCTACATTTATATCCTACCTTTCCTTCAATGAGCTCAAGGTAGCATATACAGTGGAATCTCTGGATACGAATGGGATCCATTCTGGAGCCCCGTTCACATCCAGAAGCAAATGTAACTAATGACGGCATGTCTGCACATGCGCACGTTGCTTTTCACCGCTTCTGCGTATGCGTGTGACATCATTTTGAGCATCTGCGCATGCACGAGCAGCGAAACCCGGAAGTAACGCACTCCGTTACTTCTGGGTTGCCATGGAGCGCAACTCAAATGCGCTCAACATGAAGCATATTCAACCCGAGGTATGACTGTATAGTCCTGTGAGGTAGGTTAGGCTGAGAGGCGACAATTGGTCCAAAGTCACCCACCCATGGCAGAGTTTGGGGCGGGTTCAACTCTGGTATCCTTGGTTCTTATCAAACACTCTAAGCACTGTACTGGCTCACAAATGCATCTCATGCAATGTCCCAGTGGACACAGTTGGTGAAGAAATGCATACTAATTTGACACCTGTCGCTTTGCAACCATCCCACATGCAACAGAGGAAAAACGAGGAGATCAAAGTTAGGTCAAAACCTTATTGCATCGCCAGCTGGCTATGATAATATAATGCTAAAAAATGACCCTGAAGGAAGGCAAAACAATGCCTCCTTTTCCTTCCACCCACCCGCTAAATTAAAGCACCTACATCTATAGGTGTGTGCATTTTAAGTTCAGTTTAGGGTCAAGCAAGATATGATATGCAAGATCCATACAGAGGATCTCTTCTGGTTTGGAGTTTTGTTAATTTGCTTTTAAAATCAAAATACACTGCAGAAGCAAAATCTGACCAGACAGCAGCACTTGCTGGAGTTAACGTTCTCCTCTCGTATCTTTTAACCAAATGCAATTATCCCAGAACTATTGGTCTTGGTGTTTTTAGCAATCTGCTATTCCAATTCTTCTTCTTCTTCTTTTTAAAGCATCCCTTACTGCTCTTCTTCTTCTTCTTCTTCTTCTTCTTCTTCTTCTTCTTCTTCTCCTCCTCCTCCTCCTCCTCCTCCTCCTCTCCATTGCAGTGCTGCCAAAATTTGAAGTGCTGTTTGAACTTCCGCAACTTGTCACCAGAGCAGATGAAGAAGTTCGAGTCAAAGTGTTTGGCAGGTGAGCAAAATCTTGTGTGTCCTCAAAGACCATGCCAACGGTTGATGGATAATATTTCATCCCCAATAATGAGGACAGAATAGGCGGCCATCAGAACTGTGTCCTTTTCCCCTGCTCTGTTTCTGGAGGACTAAATTGCAGACGAAAAAAAGGATATTCCAAGCACCTGAGGTATTTGGTAAAGCAAATCTGTTTGTTCCAGTCCGGCTTCTTTCCTTTCACCTTTTTCTCTCTTTCCCTTCCAGTGACCTATCAATTATGGTCTAGTTTTTTGTTTGTCTGTCTGTCCAGAAAGCTTCTTTTCCTTTCCTGTCACTTTGCAGAAAAAGTCAAGCACCACTTCTTCCCTCCCTGCTCCCTCATACACATACTTTCCACATTTCCTGCATTTCTCCACAACAGGCCATCAAGTAATCTTTGCATCTGCATGTGAAACATTATTGGGAATGATTCTGCCGCAACTGTGGAGTCGAAAAGCTATAACGACTAGTGAAATTTTCATTCCCTTCAGAAAGTCTCTGGGTGGTATTGGAGGTGCCTGCCTCCAATATTTTCTCAGACAGTGTGGGATCGGGTCAGGAGTTCCAGCTTGGCCCCACGACTGTGGGTGCCCAGGGCTGTGGGTGCCATGCAGCATGCATGGCCCTGGCACCAAAATTTGTGGGTGCCCGGCCCTTCATGGGGAATTTTGTGGGTGCTCGGACACCCAAGGCCCCAGGGAATCGGCTCCTATGGATCAGGTGTTCTTTCCTTCAGTGTGAATTCACGGGGGAAATCTCTCCCTAAGGCTGGTCCACTCTTTCATTTACCGTATCCAAAATGCATGAGCTTTGCTGTGATAAAATGGCTGATGTGTTGTTTCTCAACTCAGCTTGGAAACCCTGAAGCCTTTCCTAGCTCATCTGTAGCCAAGATGTGAAAACACCTTTTTATAGAGATAAAGCAGGGATCAGCAAACTTTTTCAGCAGGGGGCCAGTCCCCTGTCCCTCAGACCTTGTGGGGGGCCAGACTATATGTTGGACAAAAAATGATGGAAGAGCACCACGAGCCCCTGTGGCTGCTTACCTGTGTCTTGTGAGCGAAAGGGGCTGGTGGTGGCGATGGCGGAGGGAGGATGAGCGGGGTGCGAAAGGGCTCCGGAGAGGGGCTGCTTAAAATGGCGGCTGCTCGAGCGCTGCTGCTGCTGGCACCAACAAAGCCCAGCCCCCTTTCTCCTCTAGTAGAAAAAAGACAGTCACGGAACCGAGAAATTGCACAAAACAAATGAAATACCATGAAAATCCCTGAAACGAGAAGTAATCGACTGGAAATTGATCCCGTTAAGGCTTTGTTCAATTTTAGGTTTTTCTATTTTTTCCCTTAAAGTTTTTGATTTTTATGATTTAGTTTATTTCCATAAGACAATATTTCTAGTCGATTACTTCTCATTTCAGGGATTTTCACGGTATTTCATTTGTTTTGTGCCCCTTCCTCCTCTAGGCAGGGCATGGAGAAGCCAGGAGGAGGGAGGAAGGGAGGGAGGGAGGGAGGGAGGGAGGGAGGGAGGGAGGGAGGGAGGAGGCGCCGCTGCTGCCGCCGTGTGAGGGAGAGGGAGAGAACGCCCGTGCTGGCAATCCACATGGCGATTCCTGGACCGTCCACGGGCCGGATCCAAAAGGCAATTGGGCCTGATCTGGCCCGCGGCCCTTGGTTTGCCTACCCATGGGATAAAGACATCCCTGCCCTGTCAATGTCCATAGTGTGTTACACAAGCAGAAACAAATCTCACACTGTTTGAGGCGTGTTTATGTGAACAGCTGGGAAGAAAGTGCTGGAGAACTGCAACTTTGCTGTGCTCAAAGGCAGTAATGTGAACAACACACCCTAAAGTGATTTTCCTACCATAAACTGTTCAATCAAGAAGTCTCTCTGTTTTTTTGGTGCTACCAGCTCCCTTTCCTCCACCACCACCACCCAGACAAATTAAAGCTGACTGTTTGCTTTAGGGGGTTTACTTTGTGATACTTTTCTCCCACCTTCTGCTGCAGGTACACATATGGGAAGCCTGTTCATGGGAAAGTAGACCTACATGTAACTCGAGACATATCATTTTACTTTTTTTACGATACGCCAGTGAGACAACTCGATGCAATTCAAGTGCACTACACAGGCCAGGTAAGCTAACTGAAGGGCTGAGACGACTGGCCATACTCCTGCCCTGAAATGCTATTCTGCTGCCCTTGGCTCTAAAATGAGAGTCCTTAACCAGCTGCCTTTGCCTCCAAATATAATTTTTCATCTCTGTTTCCTCAGACAGACAAGAATGGTTATGTTTCTTTCACAATTAATGCAACCGATTTAAAGCTGCCTGAGAAAGGCTATTCTGATTTTGTTCAGCTTTCTGCGGAATTTGAAGAAGAAGGAACAGGTACAGAAATGGGGAAATAGAGGTTTTGATGTTTAGTAACCTTCCTTTGGGATGCGGGTGGCGCTGTGGGTTAAACCACAGAGCCTAGGACTTGCCGATCAAAAGGGTGGCGGTTTGAATCCCCGCGACAGGGTGAGCTCCTGTTGCTCAGTCCCAGCTCCTGCCAACCTAGCAGTTCGAAAGCACGTCAAAGTACAAACAGATAAATAGGTACTGCTCTGGCGGGAAGGTAAACGGCGTTTCCATGCGCTGCTCTGATTCGCCAGAAGCGGCTTAGTCATGCTGGCCACATGACCTGGAAGCTGTACGCTGGCTCCCTCGGCCAATAAAGCGAGATGAGCACCACAACCCCAGAGTCGGCCACAACTGGACCTTATGGTCAGGGGTCCCTTTACCTTTACCTTTAACCTTTAGACCTCATACTCTTGTTTGATCTTCTCTCTCTCCCTTTCTACTTTCACAACATTTTTACAGTTTTTAAACAGTAGATTTGGGGGAGATGGGCATTGGTTATGTGTGGTGCATTTTCAGGGTCTCAGATCCTTCAAGTGTCCCTGGTTTCAGGAACAGTCCCAGATTTACAGACGTCGTCCCAGTTTCTGATTTGATCCCAGAATGTCCTGCTTTTCCTTAGGACGTCCCTATATACATTGGAGAAGTGTTGGGGGGTATGGAGCTATCCAACCCTCGAGCCATCTGAAGGCAGCCCTGAATAGGGAAGTTTTTTAATGTTTAATTGTGTTTTTATATATGTTGGAAGCTGCCCGGAGTGGCTAGGGCAACCCAGTCGGATGGGTGGGGTAAAAACAGTAAAATAGTAATAATCATAGAATCTTAAAGTTGGAAGGGACACCAACGGTCACCTAGTCCAACCCCCTGCAATGGAGGAATCTCAGATAAAGCATCCATGACAGATGGCCATCCAACCTCTGTTTAAAAATTCACCTCCAATTGAGGAGAATCCACCGCCTCTCGTGGGAGTCTGTTCCACAGCTGAACAGCTTGTACTGTCAGAAAGTTTTTCCGAGTGTTTAGTTGGAATCTACTTTCTTGCAACTTGAAGCCATTGGTTCGAGTCCTACCCTCCAGAGCAGGAGAAAACAAGTATGCTCCCTCCTCCATGTGACGGCCCTTAAGATACAGTGGTACCTCAGGTTACAAACGCTTCAGGTTACAGACTCTGCCAACCCATAAATAGTACCTTGGGTTACAGGGGCGCCGACTTATAAAAAATATTGGGGGGGCGGGGGCCCATACCGACTTATAAAAAATATTGGGGGGGCCCAAGACCTCCAAACCGCTGCTGCTGGGGGAACAAAAGGGGCGAGCCCCGGGCTGCCCCGACCTTAAGTGAACCTGTGAGGGCCTGCCCTTTGCGGCAGCCGATTGGCTGCCGCCGTGGGCGGTGAATATTAATGAGCTAGGGGGAATCCCCGCCTCTCTAGATCGGGAGTGGCTTTGTTTTAACTCATTACTGAATGTATTTTAAAAGGTAACTATCGTCAAACAAGGAAAATAAAAAATACCAACATAATTTTGTGATTTTACAAACGAATTTTTGAGGGGGCTCGGGCCCCCTCAGGCCCCATGGAGTTAAGAACTTTGCTTCAGTTTTCAATTAGCAATAATCGCGCCTCGGATTAACCTCATTGGCTACGATACTGCCACTGCGCAAAGCTGGACTATACCAACATCATCATGATGGGAGATATGAATGGGGTGGTCTCTACAAATATGGATAAGTCGCAAAATCAAAACTTAACAAAAGATGGTAGACTACCCAAAACTTTTTTTGAACTAACTGACAATATGGACTTGATTGATATATGGAGGACAAAGAACCCCTTAGGTAGAGAAGGAACTTTTTTTTCTGAGGCTCATTTGTCATGGACAAGAATCGACCAAATATGGATAACTAGAAGGCTGGCACCTACGATTAGAAAAGTGGAAATCTGCCCAAAAACTTGCTCCGACCATAACGCTATGAAAATGGAACTAAGACTTACTCCAATCGGCTCCTTTAGATGGAAAATGAATGACACCCTACTAAGAGATCAGGAGATTGTGAAGAAGGCCCAAAAAACTTTGAAAGATTATTTTGAAATAAATTTGAATACCACGGTGGAAAGGAGAACAATCTGGGATGCAAGCAAAGCAGTTATGAGAGGGTTTTTGATACAACAGAATACGATAAAGAAAAGATTTTGGAATGGGAAAAAAGATAAGATCTTAGAGAAGATAAGAGATGGAGAGAAAAAGCTGAGATCCAAACCAAAATCGAAGGAGATCTTGAGAGAAATTAAATTTTACCAAG
This sequence comes from Podarcis erhardii, assembly GCF_964252035.2. NCBI lineage: Eukaryota > Metazoa > Chordata > Lepidosauria > Squamata > Lacertidae > Podarcis > Podarcis erhardii. The sequence continues at coordinate 9,737,892 of NC_138515.1, read as the reverse complement.
CACAGTATGCGAAATTGATAAATCAAGAAGTTGAGTGGAAAATTAAACAAATGAAACAAAGATCATTTGAATCAGCTAACAAGTGTGGGAAATTATTAGCATGGCAGTTGAAAAAGAGACAAAAATTGAATACAGTTACTAACTTAGAGATCGAAGGGAGAGATATTCAGAAACCCGAAGAAATTAGGAAGTGCTTCCAGAGATACTTTAAAAAGCTTTACACTCAAGGGCCACAAGAAGAGATTGAGATAGACCAATTTTTGAAAACAAATGGATTACCAAAACTTACTCAGGAAAAGAGAACAATCCTGAACCATAAAATAACACAACAAGAAATAGAGGGTGCCATTCAGAACATGCAACTAGGCAAATCTCCAGGTCCAGATGGGCTTACCTCCAAGTATTATAAGATATTGAAAGACTTTTTGACACAACCATTAATGGAGGTATGCAATCAGATTTTGGAGGGGAAGAAGGCACCGGAATCGTGGAAAGAAGCTTTCATCACATTGATCCCTAAAGTGGAAACTGAAAAGACCCAACTTAAGAACTACCGTCCCATCTCACTCCTAAATGTGGATTACAAAATTTTTGCAGACATTTTGGCAAGTAGACTTAAAAAAGTATTAAATGAAGTAATTCATAAGGATCAGGCAGGCTTTCTTCCAGGAAGACATTTGTCTGATAACACTAGGAATATTATTGACATTTTGGAACTTTTGCAAACTAATATCAATACAAAATCAGTGTTAATTTTTGTTGACGCGGAGAAGGCCTTTGATAACATTTCTTGGAGGTTTATGAAGAAAAATTTGGAAGGGATGGGAGTGGGACGGGGGTTTGAAAATGGAATAGAGGCAATTTATTCAGAGCAGAAAGCTAAACTGATAGTTAACAACGTGGTGACAGAAGAGTTTAAAATTGAAAAAGGAACGCGACAAGGTTGCCCCCTATCCCCTCTGCTTTTTATTTCTGTTCTGGAGGTGCTTTTGAACATGATTAGGGAAGACTGGTTGGTACAAGGAATACAGGTCGGAGTGAAACAATTTAAATTGAAAGCTTTTGCAGATGATTTGGTTTTAACACTACAGGAGCCAGAATCTAGTACGAAGAGAGTGTTAGAATTAATTTACGAATTTGGTTGGGTGGCGGGGTTCAAACTGAACAAGCAAAAAACTAAGGTTCTGGAGAAAAATTTGACACCTTCGGAAATAGATGGGTTTCAGAAAGAGACAGAGTTAAATGTTGTTAAAAAGGTAAAATACCTGGGGGTAAACCTGTCTACCAAAAATTTGAATCTATTTAAAGATAATTATGAAAAATGTTGGTCAGAAATTAAGAAAGATTTAGAGATCTGGTCAAGATTGAAACTTTCCTTGTTGGGTCGAATTGCAGCTATAAAGATGAATGTATTGCCGAAGATGTTATTTTTGTTTCAGACCCTACAGATCGTGGACAGAGTGGAATGTTTTGGGAAGTGGCAGAAGGATATTTCTAGGTTTGTCTGGCAGGGCAGAAAGCCCCGAATAAAATTTAAAATACTAACTGATGCAAAAGAGAGAGGGGGGTTTGCCCTGCCAGATTTAAGGTTATATTATGAAGCTGCGGCTTTCTGCTGGATGAAAGATTGGTTACTTCTTGAGAACACTGATGTCCTAGATCTGGAAGGGTACAATAACGCTTTTGGATGGCATGCATATTTATGGTACGACAAGGTAAAGGTTCATAAAATGTTTAAAAGCCATATTGTCAGGAAAGCTATATTTATGGTCTGGACAAAATATAAAGACTTATTAGAAGGTAAGACCCCGAGGTGGTTATCACCAGTGGAGGCCAAGGTTCGAAAAAGACCCAATATGGAGGCCGGATGGCCGAAATACTGGGAAATAATAGAAAAAATTGGAGACAACTGGAGGCTGCAGAGCTTTGAAAAATTAAAGAATAGGGTGCAAGACTGGTTTCATTATGCCCAAATTCAAGAGGTTTTTAAGTCGGACAAAAAAATAGGATTCCAGGTGGAAAAATCGAAATTAGAGACAGAACTGTTAGAACCTAAGACCAAGGTACTCTCGAGAATGTATAACTTGCTGCTTAAATGGAACACTCAGGATGAGACAGTCAAATCAGCCATGATAAAATGGGCTCAAGATATTGGGTACAACATTATGTTTGAAGACTGGGAAAGGTTATGGACCACTGGAATGAAATTCACGGCATGTAATGCCCTGAAGGAAAATATTATGAAAATGATATATAGGTGGTACATGACCCCAGTTAAACTTGCAAAAATATATCACCGGTCCGATAATAAATGTTGGAAATGTAAGGGGGCTGAAGGGACATTCTTTCACCTTTGGTGGACTTGTCCAAAAGTGAAGGCCTACTGGGAAATGATCTATAATGAGTTAAAAAAGGTGTTTAGGTACACCTTTCCTAAGAAACCAGAGGCCTTCCTCCTGGGCATTGTGGACCAAAAGGTGTTAAAGAAGGATAGAACTTTTTTTATGTATGCAGCAAGAATACTCTTAGCAAAATACTGGAAGATACAAGATCTTCCCACGCTGGAAGAGTGGCAGACGCAATTGATGGACTATATGGAACTGGCTGAAATGACGGGCAGAATCTGAGATTTGGGAGAAGAAACAATGGAAGAGGACTGGAAAAAATTTAAGGACTATTTACAAAAACATTATAAGTTGTATGAATGTTAAGAATCTGCATGATTTGGAAACTCTAGCTCCTGCAACTAGACTGAGAAAACAGAAGACTAAGTTATAAGTAAGAAAAAGCTGAAATTTAAGTATAATATTTTGAAAGATATAAATAAGGTACGAAACAAGGTAATAATTTGCTGATATGTTTTATTGTAAAGAACGCAGGGTGAGGGAGATGTGGGGAAGTCCAGTTAGTAATGTAAAAATGTATTTGAAAGTTGGATTATTTCTTTTTCTGCTTTTTTTTTTGTTTGTTCTTTTTCTTTCTTTTCTTTTTTAAGTCTCTATATTTCTGATTTTGTAAATTGAAAATGCAATAAAAAAATTTATATATAAAAAAAGAACTTTGCTTCAGGATGAGAACAAAAATCGTGCAGCGGCAGCACGGCGGCAGCGGGAGGCCCCATTAGCTAAAGTGGTACCTCTAGTTAAGAACAGTTTCAGGTTAAGAACAGACCTCCAGAACGAATTAAGTTCTTAACCCAAGGTACCGCTGTATTTGAAGACAGCCATCATATCTCCTCTCAGTCTCCTCCTGCAAGAACAGTGACAGTAAGGTCACTGTTGTTTCTCTCTCCTACAATTTTTACCCATATACTGTCAAACTGCTTTTCATGCTCCAGGCCATAGATTTCTTCACAAGTGTACACACCCTTTATATGCAATGCTGCTACTCCTCCCTGGTGTGGGTGTGTGGGTGTGTGGGTGTGACACACTTCCCACAGCTGCGCTGAGTCCGGATGTCACCTCTCTTTTTCAGGAGTGAAAGTCGCAGGAACCGGTGGTTTCTCTGTTGTCGCCAGAGTAGCAAACGTGCAGTTCCTAAATCTCAATCCATTCTATAAGCATGGATTTCCATTCACTGGAAAGGTGAGGTCCTAAATATAGCTTTGCCCAATCTCGCTCTCAGCCAGACAGCTGATGAGACAGCTCAGTCGCGTAAAATAACTCAATATCTGATTGGAAGGTTGCGGAGAGGATGTTTTCAAAGGTGATGCTCAAGGTTTGAAGAGTGGGGGCAGCAAAGAGATAAGGAAATAAACAAATATTTCACCTGGAAGGGTGTCCAGCGAGGTATGAATGCTAATTTCTATATTCAAGCTTACATGACCAAAAGCCATGTATTTTAGGAGCATTTGTCAGATGTAAATTATAGAAAATGTTCTGAACCAAGACCACTCTTCTGTTTCTGTGAAGAGACTTGTGCCTTTGGTGTGCATACATACCTAGTTCATAGATCCTCCTAGTGTGCAAAACTGTATCTGTCTGCTTTGGAGGTCACCCTCACTGAGTTAAATGGGACTGACTTCCCAGCAACAGCATACAGGACTGCAGACTTAATCATATATTTAATTCAACTTTACTTGAAAGAGCCTCTTTTAACAAATTATATTTATATTTTGTCCAATTTAAGAAAGAGGAAAGTTGTTTCAGTAAATCCAGTTACTTCTTATAGCCCACCTAATTGCCATCAGAGGAGACTAACATGGCATTAATTCCCAGTTTGTTCTTGCAGATGAAATGCACCATCAACAACACACCCTTCAAGAATGAGACGGTCTATCTTACTGTCGATATCAATGACGTGGAGACAAACCTTCCTTTCCGCACAGATGAGAATGGCGAAGTTGCTTTCTCCTTGGACACAACAGAATGGAAAGATACCCCGGTTTCTCTACGGGTGAGTCATGAGCATATTGGCAAAGGAGTAGCATTGTAGTGGCAAATTCAGAAGCGCAGAGCTACACCCTTTCACAGCTGTGCCCCTTCTAAATTTGTAAGTTTGTGGTTTTCTTAAGATGTTTAGCATGGATTGGGGTGTTATCATGGTTGGTTTGTATCCAAGCTCTGTTACCTTATTATGAGTGTGTGTGTGTGTGTATGAAAAATTATTTTGTTGTTGTTGCTAGCAGCGTATAATTTGAAATAACAAATAAAGGGTTTCTTTTGTTCCTTTTCACTTTTGCTTATTTATCCTATGCAAGTGCCTGCTGGAACTTTTGCAAATGAGCCTTAATACACTTTCCTTTTATCGTTAACCTATGTCATCGTTGACAACTCATCAGTACAATTAACTTTCCAATTTCTTTTGTATTTTAACCTCTGACGTGCATCTGGTTCTTTCAGTCACCAACCAAAAACCTTTGACCTATTTTGTTTCTGACACCTTCTGTCCCTTTTTGCTTTCTAGGGCAGGTACACTATTTTAAAGCAGCCTGGGGCCATTTCCTTTGACTTCCTGGAGACAATACGGAATGAAGCTTTCGTATGGCTGATGCCCTTCTACTCAGAAAGCAACAGTTTCCTCGAGATCCAGCATGTGGAGGAAGAGCTGCCCTGTGGAAAAGACCAGGAAGTGCTGGTGGATTACATCCTTGATCGGAAAGAGCTGGGCCCGGAAGCCGACCACGTAGATTTCTATTACTTGGTGAGTGTCTAGCAATTGATGGAAACGCCTGGAGCAATATGAGAAAGAGAAGCAAATCCTGTACGGGGGGGGGCGGCGGGGGGGGGGAGAAAAAAAGGAAGAAGAAGAAAAATGCAAGCTTGAAGAAGAGACAGTATTAAAGAAGGTGGGAAAGAATCTCAGCAGAGAGAGAGAAAACAGAAGACTAACAGGAAAACTGTGGGAATGTTCAGGGATGCAGGAGAGGATATACAGTGGTGCCCCGCAAGACGAACGCCTCGCAAGACGGAAAACCCGCTAGACGAAAGGGTTTTCCGTTTTTGGAGGCGCTTCGCTAAACGAATTTCTCTATGGGGTTGCTTCGCAAGACGAAAAAATCTTGCGAGTTCCCGCGTTTTTTTCCGTTTTTTTCCGCCCTTTCCCTAAGCGCTAAGCCGCTTATCAGCTGTTCCGCTGATAAGCCACTTCTCAGCTGATTGCTAAAAGCCGCTAGACCGCTAATAGCGCTAATCCGCTAAGCTGTCAATGGGCTTGCTTCGCAAGACGAAAAAACCGCTAGACAAAGAGAATCGCGGAACGGATTAATTTCGTCTTGCGAGGCACCACTGTATTGTTTGATTATATCCTTTCCAACTTGTGTTAACAATTTCTACAATTTAGCAGAGTAACATTCCCCTTTTTAAACTTGCACAGCGGATGCGTTTGCTCAGACTCGCTAAAGCCTCTGAAATAACTATCCTTGGTAATTTCCCCTTTAGTCCCTCATAAAAAGATAGACATGACACAATCTTCTATAAAAGTATAAAAAGAGTTTACTCACTCACTCATTCTGTTCACAGATGGATCCCAGAAAGCAGACTTAAGTTACAAAAGTAATATACCTGGAATCTATCCCATAAAGAGACAGCTCCTTTGTCCTCTCTTGGCTGGAAGCCAAGAGAGCACCTTAGGCTAAGCAGATGTTGCTTCTTCGACAAATGTAGTCAGAGAGATGGCGGCCTCCACTGAGGTATTTTGTTACCTGCATAGGTGAGGCCAGGCGCACTTCTGGTCACATGTAGAGGAAGTCTGTCCCAGCCTAGGAGGAAACAGGAAGGTCTGACTGGCTGGTCCAGACTTCTCCTTTTTATGTCCACTCTAGGGATGTTGTACTTGACTGCTCTTGTGTTTCACATCCCACAAAAACTGCTAAAAAGAGCTTTTCCTCAAGCAGAGATTTTTCTCAGACTTATGTTGATGGGGCACTTTGCCGCTGACTAATATTGACCTGAAAGAAGTAGAAAACTTGGGGAGGAGCAGAAATAAGACATCGCCTTTATTGCACATTCATGACCATTTATGCTCATGATCCTATTTGGGCGGCTGCAAGCAATCCCATTTCCAATACTGTTTGCACTTGCGAAAGTTTTGGGGTAGTCACACCACTTCACTTCCAATCAGTGCACACCCTGTAACTTCCTGCTGAAACCCCGTAACTTTATATACCACCAGTGTTCGGGTTTATGTTCGTTCTTTTGCTGTGCTATAGCCCCTCCAGACAGCAATAATGTGGAAGCATTGCAGAACAAACTAAAACAGAATAAATCCACCATCCTTAACACACCATTACTGTGTCAAGAACACACTGAGGAATACACCCCCAATAAAATACTACTGGGCTGGAGTGGCCCTTGATTTGCATCAGATTGAATATCATGTGTAAGGGACGTGGGTGGCACTGTGGGTTCAACCACAGAGCTTAGGGCTTGCCGATCAGAAGGTCGGCGGTTTGAATCCCCGCGATGGGGTGAGCTCCCATTGCTCGGTCCCTGCTCCTGCCAATCTAGCAATTCGAAAGCACGTCAAAGTGCAAGTAGATAAATAGGTATTGCTCCGGCGGGAAGGTAAACGGCGTTTCCGTGCGCTGCTCTGGTTTGCCAGAAGTGGCTTAGTCATGCTGGCCACATGACCCGGAAGCTGTATGCCAGCTCCCTCGGCCAATATAGCGAAATGAGCGCCGCAACCCCAGAGTCGGCCATGACTGGACCTAATGGTCAGGGGTCCCGTTACCTTTACCTTTAATATCATGTGTGAAGTTTAAACCTGCATATATTCTCCAGAACATCCAAATATGAAAGTGTCAAATACCATAAGTGCTGTGTGTGTGTGTGTGTGTGTGTGTGTGTGTGTGTGTGTGTGTGTCTGTTGGGGAGGGGCAGACAGGTACGATTTAGGGGAAGTGGGCAAGGTTTGATGCCACTAACCTGAGGTTAAATTAAATGGTTAAAGAGAGATCTAAGAGGTCGGCAAGGGTCGGCAACCTGCTGCCCATGGGCCACAAACGGCCCACAGGGGTCATTTAAACAGCCCATGAGCTGCTCCTGAACCAAGCCGCCCACTCGACGAGTCCCTGCGTGCTGTGCTAAACCAGTACAGTGCGGAGCGGGGACTCGCTTCCGTGGCGCTTAAAATCACGTCTGCACAGATGTGATCCAGCCCCCGGAGCGATCTCTGCAAGAGTGAAGCGGCCCAGGTGAGGTAAACCTTGCTGACCCCTGTCTAAGAGTATTTATTGTGGTTACTTTTTTAAACATTGTAAGGCTGATATCAGTGTTGTCAGTATAATATGAACAGGCCCGTTGCTTTTCAGAAGCAAAGGCATTTTGCTCTTAGCACGCACACCTAGTATATAGGGGTTTCAAAATCGCAATAACAAGAAACAGGGAGCTTGCCAGACACAGAGATGCTGCCGAGGAAAAAGCTCGTGCGATCATCCCAGGTCAGCTCTGTTCTCTCCTCCAGACCCAGCTGATTCCTGTCAGCATTCGTCTTCTGTCCTCTGGGTCTTGCTACAACTCTCTTACTTCTTCCTGGACCACCTCACTTCCATCTAAGCTCTGCAGGGGCACTTCAGAAATAACACTGTGTGTGCTCTGAAAGCAATAAAATAGAATGAATGCCATTCATGGTGTGGAAAGGGTGTGTGCCAGGACTAAGGCACCGGGACAGAGGTTTCCCCAATCAGTGCACCATTCTCCCAATTAGCATTTTTCTTCTTCCACAGCTGCATTTGCCATACTGGTGAAAATATATATTTATCAGTATTGCCTGCCTCTCTGATCTGGTGCTCTCCTCCTCCTCCTCAGAAAATTGGGAGATCCTGATCCCATATCTCCTGGGCTACAAGTAATTTGGCCCTCGGGTGTTCTCTCTAAAAATGCATTGTGTGAATAAGACAAATGTCTTTTCAGACACCTATATCAGACACGCAACTGCCATGGTATCTGTACTGTGACCACATCTTTCTCTCCCTCAGAACTCAAGATATCTCAAAATCTCACTACTAGCCTATGGTCTTCCTACAGCAAAATCCATGACTCTAGTCTTTCCCTGTCTCACTCCCCTCTCCCTTTTTCTGTAACTCTAGTGCCAAAGAGGTGAGGGCTGGCTCTTGCTTTTCTCCCTGGCCTAACATATTGTCTCTCTGCAGATTGTGTCCAAAGGGAAGATTGCCTTCAGTGGAAAGAAGCAGGTGCCAATTGGTCAGGATGAGAGTAAGTGGGAGAACTATGCTGTTCCATCAAATAAGCCTCATGGGAAGCACCAGGCTTTATCAAGATGAACATGCTTGGTGCGCCTGATCTGCCTGGCCTGGTGTTTCTTTCAGTTATTATTTATTCAATTTCAAACCCACCTTTCAAACAGGCCATTTCAGATCTTGCAAGGCAACCTATGATAAGAGCAGAATAAAATAATAGCACCATGCTAAAAATACTATAAAATTTCAAATTGAGGTATCATATCAGAAACAAACATTGACAGCAGCATGAGATCTAGTAAAACAATAGCACAAAACATGGTGCCTAAGAGTTTATGTCTGAACTGAGTCTGTTCTGCTTTCTTCTTTGGCCCATTACAATTCTACAGCGGAAGATCTGAACTGACATGAAAAATCCCAAATAATCTCCCTATTTTAATTGTCCCTGAGTGTGTGTGTGTGTGTGTGTGTGTGTGTGTGTGTGTGTGTTTACATATCATAAAAAGGTAAGGTTGTCATCACGCAGCAGTTTGCTTGGCTTCCAATAGGTGGCATTGCAAACTGCAGTGTGATCACAGCCCTCTGAGAGCTGCTGAGTGATCTTAGCAGCTTTGGAGTGGGAGAAGAGGAAACAGAGGTGGGAGACAGAAGTGGGCATTCCAGGGGCGCTGGAACAGCTCTAAAGGTAATAGGAAGGGGTGGTTTGGCAAGCTCTCAGGAGAGGGGGTGGATTTTGCAAGGTATAGAGGATGGGTTGGTAGTTTTGGTGTTGTGTGAGGAGAGGAAGTGTGTTTGGCAAGGTGTAAGAGGCAGTAGGTTTGGTGAGAGGGTTGGGGTTTGGTGCAGAGTTGGTGAGTGAAGCGACACAAGCAGGGGTGCAGCCCCAGCTTGGAGAGCATGTACAGTGCTAGACATAACTTCCTGACACTGAGCAGAATTAAACCCTAGGAGCGATTCCTGAGGTTTTTCACTTGGCAAAGATCTCATTCTAAAGGTTTTGTTTTTAAGCAGTTGTGGGTTAAACCACAGAGCTTAGGACTTGCCGATCAGAAGGTCAGCGGTTCGAATCCCTGCGACAAGGTGAGCTCCCGTTGCTTGGTCCCTGCTCCTGTCAAGCTAGCAGTTCGAAAGCACGTCAAAGTGCAAGTAGATAAATAGGTACCGCTCCAGTGGGAAGGTAAACGGCATTTCCGTGCACTGCTCTGGTTCGCCAGAAGCGGCTTAGTCATGCTGGCCACATGACCTGGAAGCTGTACACCGGCTCCCTCGGCCAATAAAGCGATATGAGCGCCGCAAGCCCAGAGTCGATCACGACTGGACCTAATGGTCAGGGGTCCCTTTACCTTCACTATCAGATCCACAGTCAGTGTCTTCAGGTAAGGTGAATTACCAAAGTGGACTGCTAGGCAGACCTAAACAGATGGAAACGGGTTTATTTTAGAACTCACCACGTGGTGCAGAATGGAATTTCTTCTTGGCAATAATCCAGTTATTAGGTTGAAGACATGAGGATTGGAATACTCCTGCAATGCGCAGGTGGGCTGGCTGCGTTTGGGGTGGGTCTCCTTGATTTTCTTAGCTTTACCACCATCTGGTAGAAGTGAGATTCACAGGGATGTTTTTTCTCATGCTGTAAGACATGCTTGCTCTCCTTCTCTTTCCTTTCCCACCATTCTCCCTGACCCAGCTCTGAAAGGCACCTTCTCCCTCACCTTGTCTACGAGCTCTGACCTGGCACCCACAGCCAGGCTTCTGCTGTACGCTGTGTTTCTGGATGGCGAAGTGGCGGCTGATGTGGATAATTTCAGAATAGAGAAGTGCTTCAAACACAAGGTTAGTACATATAGTTCCTGGGACAGCAAAGTGGCGCACAGGGCAAGAAGGGAGCACATATTATGCATATAGATTCAGGTAGGTAGCCGTGTTGGTGTGACAGAATCGAAATATATTTTAAAAAAATTAAAAAAACTAAGTTTGTTCTTGGTATAAGCTTTCGTGTGCATGCACACTTCTTCAGATACCAAGGACAAACTTAATTGGTCTCTAAGGTGCCACTGGACAATTTTTAATTTATATATATATATATTATGCATATGTGTGGCTCAAGGCAGATGGGCTGAAAGTTCTATGATAGAGCCATCACTCTCCATATTTGCACCCATTTTGCTTTCTCACTAGGATGGTTTAAATCACACACACACACACACACACACACACACACACACAGGCAAGCATTAAAATAGTGTGTGACGTACAGTGGTGTAGCATGGGGGGCATCGCTATACTGTAGTGCTTTGCTAGTCCTGCTCAGCGTGACCTGAGCATTGTCCATCGCTGTGGCTGGAGAGAGCAGCGTAAGATGGGGGAAAGAGCAGGAGAGTCCCAGGAGCCGCAAACTCAGCTGCCGCCACCTTCTCTCCAGTCCACTCCAGTGTGGTGTAGTGGTTAAGAGCGGTAAACTCGTAATCTGGTGAACGGGGTTCGCGTCTCCGCTCCTCCACATGCTGCTGCTGGGTGACCTTGGGCTAGTCACACTTCTCTGAAGTCTCTCAGCCCCACTCACCTCACATAGTGTTTGTTGGGGGGGAGGAAGTGAAAGGAGAATGTGAGCTGCTTTGAGATGCCTTCGGGTAGTCATAAAGCAGGATATCAAATCCAAACTCTTCTCTTCTTCTTCTCTTCCACTCCTATCCTTGACCTGCTCCATTCTGGCCAACAATTGGCCACTTCTGTTGCTCTGCCTCTATTGTTAGCTCATTCTCTGAGCATCCAGCTACTGCTTTGCCACTGTAAGAAAGAAGGAAAGGAATACACTGGGGTGGTGTTGCAACGTGGATTCCAAGTAGGAAATGCACAGAGTTCTGTGAGATACAGTGTTTAAAAATAAAGCAAGCAATGTATGTGGGACAATCCTGCAGTACACTGAAGCATTGCTTTATGTACAGTGGTACCTCAGGTTAAGTACTTAATTCATTCCAGAGGTCCGTACTTAACCTGAAACTGTTCTTAACCTGAAGCACCACTTTAGCTAATGGGGCCTCCCACTGCTGCCGCGCCGCCAGAGCACAATTTCTGTTCTCATCCTGAAGCAAAGTTCTTAACCTGAAGCACTATTTCTGGGTTAGCGGAGTCTGTAACCTGAAGCGTATGTAACCCGAGCTACCACTGTATTTTAAGCACTGACAAAATGAACAAGGATTGTTCCGCACTTCGGTTCCCAGACATGGTAAAACTTACAATCTCTGGATTTCTGTAAATATTAACTTCACAGACACACACACACACACACACACACACACACACACACACTTCCTAAATTAAGTACAGCCATACCTTGGTTTTCGAACAGCTTAGTTCTTGAACGTTTTGGCACCCGAACGTCGCAAACCCAAAAGTGACTATTCCAGTTGGCAAACTATTTTTGGAAGCCGAACATCCAGTGGGGCTTCTTTGGCTTCCGATTGGCTGCAGGAGCTTCCTGCAGCCAATTAGAAGCCACACTTTGGTTTTTGAACGTTTTGGAAATCGAACAGACTTCCGGAATGGATTCTATTTGACTTCCAAGATACGACTGTAATGCTGTTGACCGTGGTTAGGCTGGGTTTCACTGGAGTTGAAGACGTAGGGTAACACATAATCACCAGCAACGTTACAGATCACCCCTCTGAAATAATAGTGTGTTTCACACCTGAATAAATAGCACTGTAATTATGGTGATTTTTTTTTTTAAGTAAAAGTAAAAAAAGTAAAAATAGTGGGGAAACATAAATGCAAAGGAATGCAGTGTTCACAGTAAACATCATCTAGATCAGTCAGTGCAACCTGCTGCCCTCCAAATGCCTGGGGCTGATGTGAGCTGTAGTCAAAAACATCTGGAAGGAGTTACAGATAGGTAGCCGTGTTGGTCTGCCATAGTCAAAACATCTGGAAGGAGGGCATCAGGCTGATCTAGATTCTATATAAAAACTGAGTGAATGAGAGGAGAAAAATAGTAGTCTTCCCTCTGCATCTTTTCTCTCTTTGATGTTCTAAATTATTGCTTTTCAGTTCAGGTTTTCCATCTGAAAATCTGTCTCCAACCACAGGTGACTCTGGGATTCTCTGAGACAGAGGAACTTCCAGGAGCAAAGGTCAACCTGCAAATCGAAGCCGCCCCTGGTGCACTGTGCTCCCTCCGTGCTGTGGACAAAAGTGTTGCACTGAAGGGAAATGCAACACTGACCCCAGAGGAAGTAAGACAGCTCATCCTTCCCACTTAGGCTCAATCAATTCCACTATTAGTGCCTCTGATAAGGCCTGATAAGTTTTGATGGATGCAACAATGGAATACTAAATGGTTTAGTTTTTGTAAAATATGCAGGGATTTATGATATGCAAAATGATCAATAGAAAGAGAAGAAGGGAAGTCATTAATATTTTAAGATTGTTTAAATGAGTTTTTTAAATTGTAAAACAGAAATTTAATAAAAATTACATTTTAAAAATAATAATAATAATTCTACGATTATTAATTCCAGTATTATTCCTCCTCTACCATTGACCTAAAAAAGGAGGCAGGCTACATTATAGTACAGGAAGAACACTTGTCAACTCAAATACAATTTTGCGGAGATAAGGTCATCTGTAGTTAATGGGGTACCAGAATGAATATAAGCACAGCAGATACCACATCTTAATCCCAAGAATGAAATTAAATGGGCGTGACCTGGAGTAAGATGGAATGAAATTCAAGGTTATGCATTTTGGGATAAAAAATGTTCATATCAACTGTGAGACTTGTTAACTGGTCAGCTCAAACTCAATCCAGAAATCTCTGCTTTCAGGTGTATCAACATATTGAGTCTAGTCTGATTGGCTCCAGAGGGTTTTACTTTGATCTGGAAGACTTTGAGCCATATCCTTGTCTACCTTCTGAGGGTCCAAAGACAAAACGGTCCATTATGGCCCCCTGGTTCCAAACCCAGGCTGATGCCTACAGCCTGTTCAAAGTGAGTACCATCTGTTCCTAATCCAGTCTTCTCTGAAACCTCCTTTGTTTTGGGTTGTCAATGGCATACGTTCTGATGGTTCCCAGGATCATTAAATAAGGAGGAGCTTCCAAGGTTTGTCTTGTGATTTACAGCTCATGGTTTTTCTGGGACTGTTAAACTATGAGCCCAGATTCAGATGCCACACTAAACCAATCTATAGATAAGCTCAGCGCAGCAACAACTGAGGAGCAAAGAGAACTTAGTGAGTCAGGAACTCTCTAAAGCTTGCATTTTGCAGGTATGTCATATAATTTGGATGCCATATAATTGTAACAGAGACGGAGATGGTTGAGGCTAGTGCATCATCTTGTCATGTTGCTTGAAAGCATGTTGTTTGTCATGCTTTCTGCTTGTGCATGCTGAGAATGTTGATAGCTTCCTTGAAGGGATGAAGCCTACCAGCTGATCCTTGCCCTTCTTGGCTAGTGAACTCTGCCAGACCTGGGCAGGGATGTGGACCTCAGAAGTCCTCCTGAAGACTTATTTCCAGTCTGGCTTCAGACTCAGTTTTGGAACTGAAAAGGACTTTTTCTGCTTCTCTTGGATCTTTCAGCAGCTTTCAGTACTATCAACCATGGTATCCTTCTGGACCACTTGTCCAGTCTACAGCAGCTCCAGTTCTTCTTGGAGAATTGGTCTCAGAAAATGGCGTTGGGGGATTTCCATTCCAATGGGATTTCTTGGGGTTCTGTTCTATTGCCCAAGCTTATCAGTATCCACATGAGAAGTCATTTGGAGGTTTGGGCTGAAGTCTCATTAATATGTTGATGGAACCCAGTTTCCACCTGCTTGTCCCAGGAGGGCTGTTGAAATTATGAATCTGTGTTTGGAGACTGTACAAGGTTGGAAAAGTGTAAACAATTGGAACTTAATCTTGACGAGACTAAAGTGCTGTTGGTGCTACTTGGGAAAGCTTATATGATGGTGTTGGCCAGGGATGCCTTATTACCAGCGTCATCTGTTATGCTAGCTGTAACCCTATTTGGAGAGCACCAAATTTACAATTGTTGTCCATGCACTAGTGACTTCCAGGCTAGACAAGTGCAGTGCACTCTTATTTTGAAGATGGTTTAGAAACCTCAACTATGGCAGAATGCAACGGCCTGACTACTAGTTAAGGCTGAGTGGCTGAATATTGTGCCACTAAGCCAGGGGTAGGCAACCTAAGGCCCGTGAGCCGGATGCGGCCCAATCGCCTTCTCAATCCGGCCCACGGATCAGCGTGTTTTTACATGAATTTTTACATGAGTAGAATGTGTCCTTTTATTTAAAATGTATCTCTGGGTTATTTGTGAGTCCTGCCTGGTGTTTTTACATGAGCAGAATGTGTGCTTTTATTTAAAATGCATCTCTGGGTTATTTGTGGGGCATAGGGATTCGTTCATTTCCCCCCCCCCAAAAAAAAAAATGTAGTCAGGCCCACCACATGGTCTGAGGGATGGTGGACCGGCCCACGGCTGAAAAAGGTTGCTGACCCCTGCACTAAGGCATTTCCAGGCCAAGTTCAAAGTCCTGGTTATGACCTTAAAACCCATTAATGATGGAGGACCAGGTTCTCTTAAGGACTGCCTGCACCCTGTTTCAATCTGCCCAGACCTTAAGATCCTATTTGGAGATTTCTTGAGTTGCCAGTCTGTGCAAATAATTAGGCTGATGGACACACACAACAGGGCCTTTTCAGAAGTGGCTCCACAATTATGGAATATGTTTCTAAGTGAGATCAGGCAAGCATTAAGGCTCATTGCTCATTTTTAATGGGCCTTAATGACCCTTTTAATCATGAATTTGGGAAGCTAATCTGGATTATCAGTGGTGGCAGTTGTGGTGATGGCTGTTTTAGAGCTAGATGAGCTATTTTGTTGGTTTGTATGTTCGCAGGATAGAATTGGATATTTTAATTTTTCAACTGCCTTTCCTGTTGGATTTTATGAATTTGAGAGGCAGCTTGCCTGGTCTATAGGCCATATATATATATATATATATATATATATAGTGTTCCACAAAGAACAAGGGGGGGGGGGGACATGATACAATGCACATGAAGTGGGAAGCATAACACACCAGTGTGTTTCTGTGAAATGTGTGCCCGTGTGTGCCTATAAATCTGAAGCTACATTTTGTAATCTTAAAAGAGGCTTTTGTTTTGTGGTCTATGTGTGCATTCTTGTAACGTGGGAATATAAAGTAGTGACCTAAAAATGTCAATTTCAGAGTCTTCAGAGAAATCGTTTTCCTTGAGGCAAAGATATGAAGCCAACAGGGCCAAAAATATTGCCTAGCTGATCTTGATGAGAGCCAAATGAGCTTTCAGATAAACCTCATCTCCTCCTCTATTTCCCTTGATTGACACCTGAGCAGAGATCAATGTTGTAACACAACGTAATATGCAGCGTGTGAGTCTCAAATTGTTTTTGTGGAATTGTGGGTCAAACCTTGTACACATCCATTATTGGAACGCAGAGCATTTTGCAATGATTTCCCTGCCAGAGATTCAAATGACGTTGCCTCATATAATTTTTCTTTCATTTCATGTTGCTCTCATCTGCCACCACTCACTTTTCTCTTTGATTTTTACAGCAATTAAATATGAAAGTTATAACCAACACCAAAATTAAGAAGCCAGTGTCCTGTAGATTGCCAGAAATGGCACCTGTTCGCTATGGCTTAGGTGAGAATCACAATCATAATTTGACAGTTTCTCAACTGGAGCCTCCCTTTGGCAGGGTGGGATATAACAAGACTCATCCTTTTTATCTACCTTTCCTTTTATTGAACCCTTGGCTAGAGACAGATCATGCTTTTAAAGAGCTGTATAGGTTTTTGAAGCATTGCAGAAGCGCAAGCATGCCAAATCTGTGAACAGAAATAATTATGGGAGGAATTTGCAAATATTTATCATGGGAAATGATTGCCCTATTATATTACCTTCAGATTCAAGGATGGGGTGGATTTCCATTCCCAGTTCTCTCCTGCTTGACCGTCTTTGATTTCTGCTTCTTTGATTTCTGCAAAGGAGTAGGAGTAGGTGGCATTGCACCGGGTGCGCCTAATGTTGCTTCCAGGAGTGAAGCAGTGCCTGAGGCTTTTTCTTCGGTCCCCGGGAAAGCAGAGGAAGCCAAACCCAGGACGTACTTTCCAGAGACTTGGGTTTGGGCTCTGGTCCCTGTCAAGTAAGTAAAACTCTGCTGGGGAGGGAACCAAATGCCATGTGGGAACAGGAAGTATCTTGCTTGGCCATCACTCATTTAGCCCTCACCTTTTGCTCCATGCTTCCCAGGCACAAACCCACAATCTAAAGCTCCTTGTGCAAGCCTTTGCTATTGTTTGGTTTTGTTGCTCTGGAGCTTTTTCCACCAAAAACTCGGTCTTTAAAGTTGAAGTGCAACAAACATCTATTTGGGTTTTCTGAGGCTTGATGTTTGCTCCGATTTGACATTTTGCTCTTCTTCTTCTTCCACTCAGCTGGCATTATCTGAAGGCTGTATTTTGTATTGTACATTGGCGTTTTATATAATAATTTCAAAAATGCATCTTTCTAATGTTTCTCTGAAAACCTGCCCAGTGCCAGAAGTTTATGCTTATATCACTTACGAACCAGAGGTGTGCATTTGTAATTTTGTTCGGCTTGGATGGTGTCTTTATACTGCTCAGTATCATGCAGTATATACTTGCTCTATGGGAGCACAGGGGGCGAGGGGGGAACTCTAGTAAAGTGGAAAATTCCACATAAATAGGCAACTGTTCTGTTCTTCCCACTGATTGCAAGTTTGTACCAACAGTGGGGGGGACGTGGGTGGCGCTGTGGGTTAACCACAGAGCCTCGGACTTGCTGATCAGGTCGGCGGTTTGAATCCCTGTGATGGGGTGAGCTCCCGTTCCTTGGTCCCAGGTCCTGCCAACCTAGCAGTTTGAAAGCACGTCAAAGTGCAAGTAGATAAATAGTTATCACTCCGGTGGGAAGGTAAACGGTGTTTCTGTGCACTGCTCTGGTTCGCCAGAAGTGGCTTAGTCATGCTGCCCACATGACCTGGAAGCTGTACGCCGGCTCCCTCGGCCAATAAAGCGAGATGAGCGCTGCAACCCCAGAGTCGGTCACGACTGGACCTAATGGTCAGGGGTCCCTTTACCAACAGCGGGAGCGCAGACCTCTCTGTAATATATCCTGAAGAAGGTTTCTCTTTTGTTGAGGCCCACAACATTTTCATAAACACCAATGGCAGAGAGTATAAATTCTTATACTGCCATCTCCAAATTCCTCTATTCTAAATGAGACCTAGCACAGAACTAGAGGCTTGGTTAAACTCATACTCGGAGGTTTGCTCCTCTGACCAAACAAACTTATATTCTGGTGATATCGGTTTTGCCTTAGCAGTGAATGACTCAATTTTCTTGTCACTGAGGGAGTGACCTCTCTTCCTGTTCTTCAGCGAGGAGGGGAAAGCAACTTACCCGGTCACGGCTCCGGACACGATCACGGAGTGGAACGCTGATGCCTTCTGTGTGGCCGACATCGGCTTCGGACTCGCCCGGCAAGCCAAGTTCCGGGTCTTCCAGCCGTTTTTTGTGGATATGAGCCTGCCATATTCTGTGATCCGTGGGGAGACCTTGCTGCTAAAGTCCACTGTCTTCAATTACATGAAGGAATGTATCCAGGTTAGTGTCCATTGAGAACAAGCAAACAAGCTTCCCTTATATGTGTATCCAGAAAGAAAGAGGAGGAGGGAACCCCACAAGATAGAGATGGAGGCTGGGGGGCTGGACTTCACCAGGGCCTTGCCCTTCCTACCCCTGCACTCACCTGTCTCTCCCAAGGGACAGGTCAGTACTTTTCCCTCCTCCCCCCACCACTCTGCGTTCAGTGTTGAGGGGACAGCTTGCATTTCTTGCTGTGGGTAAAGAAGCAGAAGCTCCACTTTGGAAGTGTGGACAACAGGAAGCACAAGGCAGCCCCATCCCCTTCATGGCAGAAGAGGTCCATAGAGCACATTCCCTCCTCGCCCCCCAGTCCTGGGAACCTGCAGTTTTCCTCCCACAGCAACCCCTGAGTGTGCTTTAAAGGTGTGGTGTGAGCACAGCCCCATATGCAACACAGCCTTATTGCTGCAAGAGACCAAAAGAGGCCAGAAAGCCACCCAGTCTGATCTGCTGCCAAGGCCTAGGGATGCCCATCTGCTGCCCCCTTCCTCTTCCCCACAGCCGCAATCCAGGCCACCAGCTGAAGAGCTTCATGAAGGGCTCACAGAGCAACAGCCATGAGGGGTTTGTGTGAGGAAGCCAAGCCACCCACTCATAATCCTGAGGGTTTTTGCAAATGGCTTAGAGGTCTTCCTATAAACTTTGTTGAGTGAATAAATCTCACCAGTCTGATCTGGGGTGGCATTCCTCACAGATGCTAATATGGTGCCCCAAAAGCACGAGGAGACCCCACTCACTGAGGTCTTACTGGGCGCAGTCTACGCCCTACTCAGCTTCCCAATGAGGGGCACCCTAGGCATGGGGGTCTGGATCTCACTCCTAGCATAGGGCCACCTCCTGTGCTTCTTCTCTGAATGTTTGCCCCTTACTTTGGACTCACTGCGCTGCCTGCTTCACGAGGGTCATTTTGCTGCATCTCCCAGGTGAGAGTGAAGCTGCTGGAGTCGCAGGAGGTGGATGTGAAGCCATGCCCAGCCTGCCAGTTCAGCACCTGCCTCTGTGCTGAGGAGGCCCACACCTTCTCCTGGAACGTGACGGCGACTCAGCTGGGTGAGGTTGAGGCGCCTGAGTGGGTGGGAGGAGACTTGTGGGGTTGAGGCTGCCAAGGGTCCCTCTCTTTCTTCCCCAAAGACCTTGTCTTCTGAGGACACTTGGCAGAACCAACGGATTCTTCTGTTTGGAAGCCAACCGGGGATTAAGTGGAATATGGAAAGTAATAACAGTGCCCCCTGTTGCATGTGCTACGGGTTTGTTTCCTCCCCATCCAAGATGGCGTCCGTCCCCAATTTCTGCTAATGGCAGCTGTGCATCAGGGCAGATTTGGGGACTGGGCTACAAAGGAGAGGTTGGGGGTCCATCTCCATTCAAGAACCCTCTATGCTCCGACCTCTGTCCCTTACATCTGTCTCCAGACTGAAGGCATGGTGGGCATGTTGGCGGATGTGGGGCTGGACTGGGGCTCTGGCCCCCAAGCAGCCTCTTCCCCTCCCTGAGCTCCTGGCACTCATCATGGGTCTATGCCAATTTTGCCTTTCTCTAGGGCATGTCAATCTCTCAATCACCGCCGAGGCAGAGGAGACACATGAGCTGTGTGGCAATAAGATCTCCACCACACCTCCGCGAGGCCGGTCAGACACAGTGGTCAAATCCCTGCGGGTCAAGGTCAGTGTCTATGTGGCCTCTAGCCCCTGATGTCCAACTTTGGCTCACAGCTATCAAGTGTCAGCAACTGATTCAGAACTCTGGTTCTCCCCTAAACAGGTTTTTTTGAGGGGAAAATTGTATTCATTGGGTGCTGGGCAGGAGAGGGCCTTTGGATTTTTGCAGCGCCTCCCTGTTTCCAGGTCTAAGGCGATGTCAGCCAGGGGCTGTGATCAGTTGGAAGGCCTGGCAATTGCAAGAACTCTTACACAGAGCAGGGGAAAGGCAGAGAAAGTAGAAGGAGATTATTCCCCTGAGAGAGCAGCCCCACTCACCATCCCATTCTCTTTTCCTCCCACAGCCAGAAGGCGTCCTTGAAGAAGAGACCCACAATGCCTTCCTCTGCTCTTCAGGTGTGCTTAGGCTGCATCTCTTGCTCAGGGCAGCTTGGCTTGTGATGGGGCCCCAGAGAACGCAAGTTGGAGAGAAGACGAAGTGTTGCTCTGCTTGTCATTGAGCTGGATACGTGTCTCTCCCCTAGGGCAGTAGCGGGATGCAAAAGAGACCCAAGACACACACTCTGTCTCTCTGCTTGCCAAGGGGAGTAGGGGTGGGATGGAGAGGGGGCGGAACGACAGCTGAGAGAACACAGTGGCTGAAAACAGACTCACTGAGCTAGCAAGCTCCTAGTCCCATCTTCGCTGTGTGCAAGTCCAATTGCAGATTATCACCACGTGGTTAGTGTATTCAACTGCATTAATTCCTGTTCTTCATCTCCTTTCAGGGGACCCAGTTCATGATGAGGTTTCTCTAAAGCTGCCTGGAGCTGTTGTGGAGGGCTCTGGCCGAGCTACCGTCTCCTGCATTGGTGAGGAAATTTGCCCCCACATTCCTGCCCCATCTCTGGCCACATGAGAGATGAGAGTCCATTACCGATATTCAAACCATGCAGAACAAAGATGGATAAGAGAGAGAGGCAGCCTGGGGGTGGCTCTGTCCTGTGCACATTCATTTAGTGTCAGAGGAGAGCCAGCACAATCAGGAATCCCGGGGTCTTGATCATAATCTCCACATGTTTAAATAAAAGTGCATAGTGTTGGATGAGAGCCTGTTGTCTCCACATGCACGTTAAACAAAAGTAATGTCCCCCACACAACTTCCAAGGCAAAAACATGCTTTAAAGGATACTCCAGATCAGATGCCCATGTTGATGCCTGACAAGGCCTTGGATGCATGGGGACTTCTTGACAAGTCTGGCCGTGCAGATGCTGGGCTTATCCAAGCAGATTTTACTGGACATAGTTCTCTGAATTTTAGGTCGCAGGTTGCTAGCAGAGAGGAGATTTTTTCCTAGATTCTCTGTAGGAGTTTGGGGAAAGTGCTCACAATGTTTTCTTCCATCGTTTTGTCAACATCCAGGAGACATTATGGGTGCTGCGCTAGAAAACATAGACCAGCTACTTCAAATGCCCTTTGGCTGTGGTGAGCAGAACATGGTAAAATTTGTTCCCAACATCTTTGTCCTCCAATACCTGGAGAAAACGAACCAAGTGACTCCTGAGATCAAAGAGAAGGCAATAGAATACATGAAGAGTGGTGAGTAGAGCATTTCTCTGTCACAAAAATGAGGAGAGGGCTGGCATGGACTGTGCAGATAGCAAAGGGATGGAATAGCGGTGCTATTTTTCTAGAACAAGCCCCATGTACACCAGCTGTTAATTGCAATGATAGGATACAAATGATAGCCACTGTGGTGTAGCATTTACAGTGCTGGCCTATGTGCCTGTCCTTGTTTAGTGTGCCTTCTGGCAGTTCCCTCAATGCGAGAAGTGAGGTTACAGGGAACCAGGCAGAGGGCCTTCTCGGTAGTGGCGCCCGCCCTGTGGAATGCCCTCCCATCAGATGTCAAGGAAATAAACAACTGCAGTGGTACCTTGGTTCTCAAACTTAATCTGTTCCAGGAGTCTACCAAAACGGTTCAAAAGCCAAGGCATGGCTTCCGATTGGCTGAAGGAGCTTCTTTCACTCAATCGGAAGCTGCGTCGGACATTCAGCTTCCAGAAAACATTTGCAAACCGGAACACTCACTTCCAGGTTTGCGACGTTCAGGAGCCGATTCATTCAGGAGCCAAGCCATTTGAATACCAAGGTACCACTTTATCTGACTTTTAGAAGGTGTCTGTAGGCAGTCCTGTTTAGGGAAGTTTTTAATATTTGATGTTTTATTGTGTTTTTAATATTCTGTTGGGAGCTGCCTAGAGTGGCTGGGGAAACCCAGCAAAATGGGCGCGGTAGAAATATTATTATTACTACCACTACTACTCACTGCATCCAGCAAACCAGCCTCATTAAATTGCATATTCCCAAACTGATAGTACTGATTCTTCCCTGTTTTCTGTAGGGTACCAACGTGAGCTCCTCTACAAACATGACGATGGCTCCTACAGTGCTTTTGGGAAGAGCGATGCTGAAGGCAATACCTGGTGAGTAAGCTGAGCTGGTGCCAGTTGGGCAAAGGTGTGGCTGTTGCCTTGAGTGGGTCTGAGACTGGAGCTGATTCTCCTCCTCCGCTTTCTCCCTCGCTCCGCCCCCATCCTTGCTCTGCAGGCTGACAGCTTTTGTGGTTAAGGCCTTGGGCCATGCAAATGCCTATATCTCTGTTGATGAGAAGCACATTCAGGAGGCTGTAGGCTGGCTGGGGAAGCACCAACTTCCCAGCGGCTGCTTTGAAAGTGTGGGGAGGCTCTTCAACAATGCCCTGAAGGTAAGAGCACTGTGAATTATGATAACAGCATCATACTGTTACAAAAGTTTGGTTCCTCCTCTCTGCTGAGCAGTAGCAAACTTCCAGGGGCTTCCAGGGCCTGTGTTCCTTTGGAGAATTGAGACGTTTTCAAAGACTCTCATAGCTTTAAGAAATATGGTTTATCCACCTACTTCCACTTTTCGTCTGCATGGAAGGAGACCAGATCTTACAGTATGGTCACTTCAAGAGGGGCTTGTTGTCCACAGCAGTGCAGCCATGGAGTCCAAGACATCTCCCCAAGCCAGCCTCCCCAAAATGGATCCCACTCTTCTTCCCAGAACACCCCGCTAAAAACTCTCTTTTCCTGTCACCTCACACCCAGTTACCCTAGCAACCTTCCAAACCCCCAGTCTCTGTTCACACCTCAGGGCAAGAGAGGGGCAGTTCTCTTGCATTCCCAATGGCTCTCAATGGTCCTGATCTGTTTCTTAATGGCCCTGGCTTGGTCTGGCCATATTGCACAAGCTAGCTCAGGGATTCCTCTGGTGCCCTGTGTATGAAGCTTCTTGAACATGCTGCTAAAGCCATGACAGATATTCATGGTAAAAAGGTAAAAGGTCAAGGTCAAGGACCCCAGGATGGTTAAGTCCAGTCAAAGGCAACTATGGGGGTTGCGGCACTCATCTCACTTTCAGGCCAAGGGAGCCAGAGTTTGTCCACAGACAGCTTTCTGGGTCATGTGGCCAGCATGACTAAACTGCCTCTGGTGCAACGGAGCACTGGGATGGAAACCAGAGCACACAGAAACACCGTTTACCTTCCCGCCACAGCGGTACCTATTTATCTACTTGCACTGGTGTGCTTTTGTTTTTGTTTTTGTTTTTTAAATAATATTTATTAAGAATTTCCAATAATATAAAAAAAAAACATCCAAATTTAAAATCTTATTTTCCATAACATCTTTCCAGGACTTCCCCTCCCCTCCCCCTCTTGTATTCCAATTCTTACAAATAAATTCAGCAATTTATTATCCCAAATTTTAACCTTGTTATCATTAGCCCTATTTAAAAATATTTTCCCATCTCCTAAGATCGACCTATTCCCTTCCGCGCGTTCCCCTCTTTAATATACATAAAAGATTAAATATAATAAGATAAAATATGATTTTGATTTTACAGCCTTTGGATTCCAAATCCCTCCCTCTTTTCCTGGTTGCGTTTCCCGTATTAATCAACATCTAATGTCTTCCTGGAGTTCCCACATTTATTTAAGCCATAGTCCTTTACCAGTCTTCTTTAATTTTAAATGTCCAATCTTGGAAGGAGTCTATCTCAAAAAGGCCCATTTTTTCCATCCAGATTTTTATATACTTGGGAGTAAAACTCCAATTTTATTTCTTAAACCTTTCAAATCTGGATTTCCCAAATGCTCCCACTTCCAACTTTATCCAATTCTTATTATTTTTGATGTTCTTGTTAGTCTCTCTCCTCTTTCTTTTCCTGTTTTCCTGCACAAATGTTCTAATTCCAAAAGCTTCTAAGTTCCGCTGCAGAGGCTCTGTTATTCAGGAACGAAACATAATGCCAAGTCCCTTCCATTTTCAATAGATAAGTCTATTGTCTACTTTAGTGTGTAAACCTCTGTAGTCAAAATAATGTTCCATTTCTGCAGTTTCCCAGGAGATAAAAGGTTCTGTCAAATTCGATGTCAACAACTTGTAATATCCCTCGGCTCCTCTAGGTGGATTATAATAACTCAGTGCCCTTCCAGATCACGTCCACCAGTCAAAGTAACTTTATTATTCCTTGTTTTAAACATTTTGTATCCAAATTGTAACAAATATAACCGGCAAAGTCCTCGTAACATAGTTCTCATTATTGTTCTTCTGCTTTGACAGCTCTTTGACAGCTGTCAAAACCTCTCCTTGTCTTCTCCCGGCGCTCTCGCTCAGACGCTCCCAGGTTCCGGGGGGGGGGGTTGCTTTTTAAATAAATTCCACTTTTCTCCTCCAGCTCAATCTTATAATTTTCCATCGCGAAATTTCATAACTTTATCAAAATAAGGTTGCACTCAATCTTAGATGTTAAGTCCTTTACTTTAGCTCCTCTACAACAGGGGGGGGGCTGACTTCCTTTTTATACCTCCCCCGCTCGTTCCGAATTATTTAAAAAATTTCTCGCCTTTTTTAGTCCAAGTTCCGATTACTCACGGGTTATACTTTTAAGTCCGAATTTCCAATGGAAGAAGTCAGCGCTCTCCGTCGAATGGCATGCGGCTTCGCTCGGCAGGGGAAGCGGAGGACTCAAAGCACACACCCCCCTGTCACCCGTTCCGCAGCCTTTAAAAAGGCTCCTTCGCGGGTCGGGGGGGGCTCAAAAGGTGCCAGCCGAGTCACCATGTCCATGGGTTCTAGCGCCCATGGTTTTTGAGGGTCCCCGCGTCGCCGGCGCGGCAGGACCCAGCCCCTACCGAGCAGGCTCCCTCCGGAGCTCGGAGGGAGTCCGCCATTCGGCGATGGCGCCAACCCGGAAGTCCTCGCACTGGTGTGCTTTTGAACTGCTAGGTTGGCAGGAGCAGGGACCGAGCAACGGGAGCTCACCCCCTCGCAGGGATTCGAACCACCGACCTTCTGATCTGCAAGCCCTAGGCTCTGTGGTTTAACCCGTGTTGTTTTTACTTGGAGTAAAAATCTCTGTACACCTGAAACAGGAAGCTGATATAAGCCCATAAATCCGTCCCCAGGTTAGACCATGCTGGTGCTCTCTTAATAAAGGGGTCCAGAGGAGCAGTCGTTAGCAATGCTCCTGTTGCCTTTTGTCTTGAGAAGTGCAAGAAGGGAGCTCCCTGTCCTCTCTCAGCATCCTCGCAAGGTCAGCAGTGGAGGCTGAGGGTCACTCCCACCCTGCAATTGCGTTTCTCCGTCAGGCAGAATCTCTGGTGCAGAAGAAGACAGCTTGCTATTTCCTTCCTGCGAAACAGCAGTAGCTGATGAACAACCAAGGCTCAGTATGTTTCTGGTGCCTTTGTCAGATTAACAGAAAGAACACAAATTATAATGAATGTAGTTCTGCAAGCTCTCTCTCCTGCTTCCTGTGCTGCATGACCGATTCCTCCTGACTAAGGAATGTTTTGGCCACTCCTTGTATAAACTTCCTTGGGGCGTGGGCGATACCTTGAAATTACCTTTCCTGACATTTAAGGTGGGAGTTTCACACAGACAGGAGTGAATCACGTTGGTGCTTATAAGTGATGCTTAAAATAGTCATATACTCAAGGCCTGATCATTGCTTTCCAAACTGTGAGGAAATGGCTCTCATAGTCCTCTGGCTTGACTTCTCTCTTCCATTCTTAGGGCGGTGTGGATGATGACTTCTCACTAACAGCTTACATTGCTGCCTCATTGCTGGAACTGGGCAAGAATGTAAGTCCCTCTGGCTTTCCCTCTGGGCCTTCCTCATTAGTCCTTTGTTAACCCAGGATCCAAAGGATGAACTTTATAAACAAGGAATAGATGTGTTTACTGGAATAGACACATGGGCTGTGTGCACATTCAAAGGACATTTCCCACCTCAAAGAATTCTGGGCCCTGTAGTTTGTTAAGGGTTGCTGGGAATTCTAACTCTTTGAGGGATAGAGTTAGAATTGCCCAGATTTCTTCAAGGAAAAGAATGCGCTTTGAGTGTGCTTTAAAGATATTTATACATGCCGCCCCAATCTCCATGCAGCAAGAGATTCCTGGGGTTCAAGCACTTGCCCAGTGGTCAGATTCCTTGGAATGAAGGTCAGCGGGGACTGTCTTTAGGATATACAGTTCTTTTTACCTATATATACAACCTGAGCATAGGATGGAGGAGCATTAACACCCCAAGATATATTGCACCTACATTAGTGTGAGCTTTGGAAGCAGCACAGAGCAAGCATGTCTGTGTGTGTCCGTTTCTAGCAACTCGCACAGATCTCTCCGGTTGCTGATTGGCTGCTCCTGCATGCCAGTCAGGTCGCTGATTCACTTCCACCTGGAGCTGGATTGGGTGGCTCCTGCGGACCAATCAGTCTCTCTGTTTAGGGAAGCTTTTAATGTTTAATAGGACATTGTATATTAGTGTTTTATTGGAAGCTGCCCAGAGTGGCTGGGGAAACCTAGCCAGATCGGCTGGGTATAAATAATAAATTATTATTATTATTATTATTATTATTATTATTATTATTATTATTATTTTGTCCTTGAAATATACTCGAAGTCGAATGTGAATTTCATGCTCTTTATTCGGCTCATAGTAGCAATGAATGAAACTTTCCCCAAAACGTCTAGCTTTATATACATTATTTACACAATGGGCCCTGCGTGATTGGCTAATTCCGAGCTGCTCCTGTAGGCCAATCAGGATGTGGATTCACCTCCTCCAGAAGCCTGATTGGCTGCTCCTGCAGGCCAGACAGGTCGCTGATTTACTTCCACCTGGAGCTGGATTGGATGGCTCCTGCGGACTAATCAGACTGCTGTATTCTAGATCCTATTGTTCTAGGATTCAGCTCAGTACATAACAGTCCTCCTACTTAGCAGTTAGGTGAGGGGCAGGGAAGGGCCCACTCATTTGTTCCACACCACAGAGCAACTTATTTTATTATGCTCCTCATGGTGATAAGCTAGTCAGCCAAAGCCATTAGCTGAACAAAGGAATTGGTTTGGCAAGCTTGCTGTCATGCATTCTACCATAACAGATACAGGATTCCGAAAATTGGAAGGGACTCAGGGCATCATCCGGACTGACACCCCACCCTCCAGCCCCGCAACTCATAACAGTATGTTGTGCACACTTTGCAACTGAAGCCATCAATGCAACTGAAGTGATTCATCCATTTCCTGGCATTTAGGCAGTTGAGTGAGCATTGAAAGCCCTTAACATGCTAAACCAGGCTTCCTCAACCACGGCCCTCCAGATGTTTTGAGACTACAATTCCCAACATCCCTGACCATTGGTCCTGCTAGTTAGGGATCATGGGACTTGTAAGCCAAAAACATCTGGAGGGTTGAGGTTGAGGAAGCCTGTGCTAAACCATGGGTAGGCAAATCCAGGGGCTGGATCTGGCCCAATCACCTAAATCCAGCCTGCGGACTGTCCGGGAATCAGAGTGGTTTTACATGAGCAGAATTTAAAATGCATCTCTGGGTTATTTGTGGGGCCTGCCTGTTGTTTTTACATGCGTAGAATGTGTGCTTTTATTTAAAATTGCATCTCTGGGTTATTTGTGGGGCATAGGAATTTGTTCATATTTTTTTTCCAAAATATACTCCGGCCCCCACAAGGTCTGAGGGACAGTGGATAGGCCCCAGGCTGAAAAAGTTTGCTGACCCTGTGCTAAACCATGTTTATTTTGTTAACTGAATTTGATTACATTTCGAGAAGGCTATGCCGAAAACTTGAAAATTAGAGGCTGGTTTGTTGGGTGACCTTAAGCAAGAGGCCTTCATGCTCTACAATCACCCCAGTTTATTTCTCTTCTTCGTATGAATGTTAAAGGTTCAGGAGCATGCCTGACTGGGGAATTTCAGGTCAATAGGAAAGAAAAATGTGCACCACTTGTCAGCTTGTTGTTGGGTTTAAGCAATTTCTTGCTCAGCGTCCTGAAGCTTACCTCTCCAACACTGCCAACATTCAATCAGCCTGTTTAACAATTTTCTGACTATAAACTGTGCCTCTATAATATAATATAGCAGTATGTGGATTTTTCTGCTGCCATATCATCATAATGTCTTGGGGCGACTAACAGCAATTTATTTCCCTATATTTTATGCAATTCATTTACATAAGATGTGGTAATATAAAGCCTGCCCCCTCATATAGGATATTATGAAATCATATCCAAGCTGCAAGCTAATTGAGTCATTTTATTTTTTAAAAAAAAATGCTTTAAAGGATACCATGGTAGAGAACGCCTTAGCGTGCCTTAAGAAGAACTTAAGTTCTGCAGAGAGCAGCTATTCCAAGGCTTTGCTAGCTTATGTCTTCACTTTGGCTGGAGACACAGAGATACGGCATCAGCTCTTAACAGCCTTAGATGAACAGGCTGAAAAAACAGGTAGGAGGGATTATTTCATTCAGTACAATCTTTGTTCTGGAGGTTGCCGTTTTGCAAGCCTGGTTTCCAGGCTTCCTTTTCCGATGCCCCATTCAGAATATTAGCCCTTTCCTCTGAAGGTGCTATGGGATAACCAGTCTCATATAAACAACATGCTTAAGTCTAATTAATGCATGAAGGGGTTAATATCATAGAGTAAGCTGTCCTGCCAGGCTTAGTGAGGCAACTTCCCCTTACCTTGGGAGGAAATAGGTAATCAAGCCTTTTCACTCCAGTCTATCTGAGAAACTCAGCTTGTAAAGAGGTTTGATCTGATTGTCCACATGGAATTCGTGCTGGAAACCCCCACTGGATTTCACTAGCACCTTCACATCACCTGTTGAGTTCTTGAGTTCCTGTATTCTGAGCACTTCACTTGCTGCCCTTCCCCTCTGAACATATACATATGTCAATTCATGTCTTTTTCAATCTGTGAAATAAGAAAATAAACCCTCCTGTGAAATAAGAAAATAAACCCTCCAGAATTATTTGGAGTCTTTGGATTCTCAGGAATAATGGAGAAGGATTTGGGTTATTATGGAGCCGTAGGGCTGGCTTACTTTTATGTTCTGTTACTGAACGATGTTCTACTTCATTCTTTCCTCCTCCTTTGTAGATGGGGCCATATCCCTCTCAGATGTAGAGACAACAGCCTACTTTCTCTTGAGTTACATCTCCAAAGCAGAGGTGTCCACCGATGAAATCAAATATGCCTCCCAGATTGTGCGTTCCCTCACCAAAGCACAGAATCCATACGGAGGCTTTTCTTCCACACAGGTAAGAGGCAAGATCTTTCCTCTATAGAAAGGGGAGGCATCTCAGACAAGGAGAGCTCCTCTTTGTCGAGTACATTTTGTCACACTAAATTGAAGGACTTGAATTTGCCTCAGCTAATGCAATCAGTATTGGTGACAATTTTTGTTTTAAAATGTTTATTTATTTGTTGAAATTATTGAACATGATACTAAGTGGATCACATAAAGTAAAGTGTCATGGGATGCAATAAATGAATAAGGGAACTGGTTAAATTTTAATCTTTCGGCAAATCACAGTATTATATGCCTTATGTGAAACTGGGCCACAAAATCATGGCATGGAATGAAGACCCATAAAAATATATGAAAAAGGATAGCATTTGGAACACTGTGGAAAAGGGAGATGTAATATTTAAGAGAGGCATGTTGCATAATTCAGCACAGGACTGTTCCATGCAGATATGCACGTGAGGATGTGCAGTCACATATCTAAATAATCAATAACTGTGCCTGTTTATAATCTCCCTGCACATTCATTCATTCATTGCAAACAGCTACGCTTGCATATGCATGAGAATGATTGCTACATGTTGCCAAAATTCCCAGTAATGGGTGATTTATCTGATGGTTTTAAAGAAGAATCTTGCACCTACCACACCCAAGATGACGGTTTGCTTTCCCCAGGACACAGTGGTTGCCCTGCAAGCTTTACCCAAGTACGCAGCATTGACCTATCGTGAAATAGGCGATGTGAAGGTCCTGGTGAAATCCAGTGGGGGTTTCCAGCATGAATTCCACATGGACAAGCAGAACCGGCTGGTGTTGCAACAGGCCCCTCTTGCAGAGGTTCCTGGTCAATACAAAGTGGAGGTGTCGGGGGACGGCTGTGCTTATGTGCAGGTAATCACATGGAAATCACAGGGGAAGAGTAGCTATGAAAATAAAGGTGTTTCATTGAAATTCTACTTGATATTGATCCAGAGCAGAACTCCAACGTATAGTTAGCAGGGTAAAAATTTAAACACGTTGCAGGATTCTCACCCCCCAAAAATAGACCAGAGGCAATTGTATTTCATCCAGCAAAGCTTTACTGCCACTGAAGGCGAATGAGCATAATGGTTACAAATCCAATACATCCAGGATTGGCACTGTCCATAAGAAATCCAGTTGCTGCAGACTTCACTTAAACTTACAATAACTTATAATAAGACCAAAACCTAACACTATATACAGAACACCACACCAGAAGGAAGAGAGATTGAAAGAGAAAGTGAAACCCAGGCTCCTTCTGGCCTCACTGTTATAAGTCAGCATTACCTTTCAGAAAGAGATAAGAGAACCAGTTTAAACCAGCTGTACTCTGCTTCTCTGAAGGAATAACCCAAACATCATGAACCTTCTGCTTGTTTCTTTCACACAGAGAAGCTTCCAGAAACCTCTTGAATTAATTAGAAGAGGAAAGATCTCTACACATCAGATCAATACTTTCTGTACTAAGAAATGCAAACTGACAAGGATGATATGTATGTTTCATGTGCATGCAAGCCCCACAGCTCTATGCAAATATACCACCCCTAGATCTGTCAACTGTGCTTTTTAAGATTGCAAGGATGAAAAGCTTTTTCTCCACAATGTAGTACAGTACTTGCTTGATATTATTGCTACAAGTTAACAGGAGCTGGGAATGAAAACATTCTTTTTTTTTCTCCACCTAGACTACCCTTAGATTTAACTACTCACCTGAACAGACCAATGTTTTTGCTTTGAGTGTGGAGACATGGCCAAAGGAATGCAACCAGGTTTCCAGGAAATTTTTCGACATCCATCTACAAGTGAGGTATGGAATTTTACCCCTGTTGGTTCCTGAGCTCAGAGAAACACAGGGAGAAGCAGCCTGTAAGGCTTTAGTGGCATGAAGAATTGCACCCAGCTCCCTTAGGAAGCTCTTAAGAAATGCTAGCCATTGAGCCTCATCTCTCCCTGGCTTTCTTTCTTTACTGAAACTTGACTCGTTTCCTCCGATAGCTACACAGGTCAACGGAAGACAAGCAACATGGCCCTGATAGAAGTGAACTTGGTATCAGGATTCATACCTCTCAAGAAGTCTGTGAAGAAGGTGAGAAAGTCTTCTGAACCTCCATCTTCTGCCCTTCCTCAGTGTATGCAAGATGCATTTGTTAATGGCCATATAAATTGTACACTTGTAATGATCTGTTAGGGGACACGGGTGGCGCTGTGGGTTAAACCACAGAGCCTAGGACTTGCCGATCAGAAGGTCAGTGGTTCGATTCCCCTTGACGGGTTGAGCTCCCGTTGCTCGGTCCCTGCTCCTACCAACCTAGCAGTTCAAAATCACGGCAAAGTGCAAGTAAATAAATAGGTACCGCTCTGGCGGGAAGGTAAACGGTGTTTCCATGCGCTGCTCTGGTTCGCCAGAAGTGGCTTAGTCATGCTGGCCACATGACCTGGAAGCTGTACGCCGGCTCCCTCGGCCAGTAAAGCGAGCTGAGCGTCGCAACCCCAGAG
Source organism: Podarcis erhardii (assembly GCF_964252035.2). Lineage (NCBI taxonomy): Eukaryota > Metazoa > Chordata > Lepidosauria > Squamata > Lacertidae > Podarcis > Podarcis erhardii. Next base: position 9,705,741 of record NC_138515.1, on the reverse strand, counting down.
TCGGCCACGACTGGACCTAATGGTCAGGGGTCCCTTTACCTTTAATGATCTGTTGGGAGATGCTGCTTTAGGCTTGTTGTGAAAAACCAGTTATGGCCGTTTGCCTCAAATCCTCTCATATTAGCACCATATCTGGCTTGCTGGAAGCATCTACCCACTGAAGAATCTGAAATGTTCCCCTGGCAAAAGAAAAAGGAGAACGCATGTCTGAAGTGTTGCTTATACAACTCATTAGGCGTCCTTTCCAGTGCAAGATGAGATGGACAGGCACTTGCTCGAAATTGCTCTCTTATGTCCTGTCTAGGCCAAAAACAGTGTGCAATTTCTGATGGCAAGCAGCCCTCCCAGGCACAAAGGTCTTGGGGCATTCCCCTCCTTTGAACGAATAAGGGTTTCTGCCAGGTGGAATGTATGGAGGCTCAGGTCTGCCTAGCAAAAAGATCCAGCCAGGGAAGTAACGCGGTAGAAACAACCTACAGGCCACAATTCGGCCATCCCTAGTATTAAAACAAAAATGCAAATCTGTAGGTTGAGCAGCCCACACCTCACCTTTTGCATGAATGCACAGATCTCATGAGTGGCTGCAGCACAAGACTGGTATAAACAAAAATCCTTAACTGTGTCCTGCTGTTCTATATTCTGACAGCTGGAAGGGAAAGCCAACGTAAAGAAGGTGGAATTTGACCCCGACAAGATCAGCATCTACCTGGATCAGGTGAGAACTTGGATCAGGAGTACTTGGGAGCGGGTGGCTGAAGAGACTTCATTCCAGAAGTCTAGGAATGTGGAAAAGCGGGTAGGTATAATAGGGTTGTGGTCTGTAGGAGTGGTTGCAAGAGCTAGATCTGATATTTTGCCCCACTCTGTTTCTCTTTAGTTGGACAGCACTGTTCAAACCTATGTTTTCTCTGTGGAGCAAGAAATTGACGTACTGGATCTTAAGCCAGCGATAGTGAAAGTCTATGATTATTACCATCCAGGTAAGCATCTGATTGGTTACTCCCCATTAATATACAACTGCATCATGACTCCGCAAGTCCTGCTTTTTTGCTCCCACAGACCTTTGCCAGGACGCTTCAGTCTCTCAGCTGCTCTGATTCTGTGGTGGTTTTTTAAAAAGTTGTTCTTCCCCAGTACCTGGCATCCATGGGCAGCTGCCAGGGCTCTCCACAGCTTGACAGGGTCCACTGCGGCTGACATTTACCCTTGGCTCTAAGTAGCCCAAGATCGCTGGGTTCTAAGCTGCCATTTTAAATTCCCACCATCCCAATGTTGTGTCATTCCAGGACATTGCAAGAAATGTAATTAGTAGGCACTGTGGGTTAAACCACAGAGCCTAGAACTTGCCGATCAGAAGGTTGGCGGTTCGAATCCCCGCGATGGGGTGAGCTCCCGTTGCTCAGTTCTTGCTCCTGCCAACCTAGCAGTTTGAAAGCACGTCAATGTGCAAGTAGATAAATAGGTACCACTGTGGCGGGAAGGTAAATGATGTTTCCGTGCACTTTGGTTTCCGTCACGGTGTTCTGTTGCAGCAGAAATGGTTTGGTCCTGCTGGCCACATGACCCAGAAATCTGTTGTGGACAAACGCCGGCTCCCTTGGCCTGAAAGCAAGATGAGCGCCACAACCCCGTAGTCGCCTTTGACTGGACTTAACTGTCCAGAGGTCCTTGACCTTGACCTATTTGTGTTCTAATTTTGGGGGGTTGTTTTTTTATTGCTTTCAATATGTTACTGATATTTTGCTCTCTTAAACGTTGCTGCACGTTTTATTTCATTGCCCTGGGATTTGGGGCTACAAGGTGGCATAGAAATAAAGGAGAACGTAACATCTCACAGGCAATTCTTCTCTCTCGCTCAGATGACCATGCAGCTGTCGAATATAATGCCCCCTGCAGCGCAGGTATGGAACAAAGCAGCTCTTGTGACTTGCTGGTTTGTATGGCTTGAGTCGCTTCTCAGGAAATCACCAAATCAGACCATTGATCCATCTTGCTCTGTATTGTCTACACTGGACTGGTAGCCGCTTTCCAGGGTTTCAGACAAGGATTCTCTCCCAACCCTACTTGAAGATGCTGAGGATTGGACCTGGGATGTGAAGTTGTACCAGACCTATTCAAGCACTCTGTTTATTTATTTTTATTCTTCCATTAGCACTTAACTCTCCATAACATGGGAATCCTCCCCTCCAGCCCCCCAAATTGCTATCTTCAAATTTCATCCGCAACAAGGCATTTCAATGGAACTTATAGTCCAAAATACCTGAAGAGTATCAGGTATGGGAAGGCTGCTTTAAAGTGTCCTGTGATCTGTAAAAGGGAGGTATCTTGTCCCCCACCCTTAGTTCCCCTTACCTTAGCATGCTCAGCTGCTTTGAACTACATCATTCCTTCTTTCAAGAGCACTTAACTTTTAATTACAGTCGTACCTTGGTTTTCGAACAGCTTAGTTCTTGAATGTTTTGGCTCCTAAACACCGCAAACCCGGAAGTGACTGTTCCAGTTTGTGAACTATTTTTGGAACCCGAACGTCCGACGGGACTTCCGCAGCTTCCGATTGGCTGCAGGAGCTTCCTGCAGCCAATCAGAAGCCGCGCTTTGGTTTCTGAACATTTTGGAAGTCAAACAGGCTTCCGGAACGAATTCCATTCAACTTCCACGGTATGACTGTAATTCCATTGTATCATTAAGAACAACAGCACAAATACATGATGGAATCATAATTTTAAAAGCACAACAACAGAGCCACTCTTGTCAAGAACCTGCAAGTACTTTAGGAAAGGAAAGCAGGGTGAGGAAGAATGTCTCCTTCTCGCTCATATAACCATTGTTACAAAAGTCTGGCACCTGTCCCTCTCTCTGCCAAGCCGTGGCAAGAGCACATAATAGGATCTCAGGCGCCTACATAGGATCTGTGTCCCTTTTGAGAATAGAAGACACAGTGGTGGCTGTTGTGCTTTAAGTAGTAGATTCCCCACAAACACACACACCTGTTTACACCCTTGGTCTGCATGGAGTGGGTCCAGATCTTACTACATTGCCCAAAGCATTGCGGGCAGTCCTTCCTTCTCTCTTGCAAAGATGGAGCCCACCCTTTCTTCTTCCCAGAAGCCCCTTGCCCTCCCCCAGAGCAGTTACCCTGGAAGCCTTCCAAATCTCCAGTCTCTGGTGTCTCACCTGAGAGCGGGAAGTACCATTGTCTTGTTAACGACCCATAATGGCTCTCTTAACGGCCCTAGTTTGGCCAGGCTACCCAGGAATTCCTTTGCAGCTTATATTCTCCCCTCAGATCACAAATAACCCCAATTCCTAGCATTTATTAATTCCAGTGTTTAGGGGGACACCCCCTTGTGTAACACCATGTTCTGTCCCCTAGAGTGGATAGAGCACTGCAGCCTATGCAGAGGTGGGAAATTTGTGACCCTCCAGATGTTGTTGGACTCCAACTTCCATCAGCCCAGACAGCATGGCTGATGGTCAGGGATGATGGGAGTTGTAGTCCAGAAATGTCTTGAGGGACACAAGTTCCCCAGCCCTGCTCTAAAGCCTTGGTAGTGTAGACAGTCAATTGCAATTTTTCTTACAGTTTTCAGTGGTAGTGTTAAAGGCTTCCTGCTGGAAGCACCACCAGCCCACAAAAATGATTGATATAAAGTTGAGGTATTGTACTATAGACTGATGTACGTATGCATGCTTTAAAAATAAATTTGTGTTTCTTTCCACAGAAACCACAAAGGAAGATAACCACTGAGACAATCGACCATTGTAGCTGAAACACCCCAGTGAACAAAGAAATAGTTACAAAAGACTGTTCTCTTTGTGTGTCATTTTGGGGGGCGGGGGCAGGGGCAGGACTGCTTATTTTTATCACAAAAACACAAAACAGTAGAGCTGAAAATTGTCGTGGAATTCTGCTCAGTATTGATCCAGGGCAGAGACCAGCATATAGTTAGCAGAGTAAAAACTTAAACACTTAACTTAAACTTACAATAACTTGTAATAAATCTAAACCTTAACACTAAGCATACTATGTACAGAACACCACACCAGAAAGAAAAGAGATAGAAAAAGGAAGTGAAACCCAGGCTCCTCTAGCCTATTTTTATAGTTAGCATGACATTGACAGAAGAGATCAGAGAACCAGTTTAAGCCAGCTGTGCTCTGATTCTCTTTGAAGGAATAACCCAAACTTCATGAACCTTCTGCTTGTTTCTTTCACACAGAAAAGCTTCCAGAAACCTCTTGAATTAATTAGAATAGGAAAGATCTCTACACATCAGATCAATACTTTCTGTACTAAGAAATGCAAACTGACAGAAATATCTGAGGATTGTTTTAGTGATAAGATCCACCTGGGTATTTAGTGGGAATGACGTTTAGAAAATGAAACCCAGAAATCTCAAGTGAAGAGGCACTGCCACAAATCACAGGAGACAGAGACTTGCCTCAAGGCAGACAGGACAGCACATCTTTCTCATTTCAGAAGAAGCTTGGTGCTGGAGAATTTTTCCATTCATATTTTTACCTTTCCTTCAGAATCCTGTTTTGGATTCTGGATGGCCTGGCTATGCTAATGAAATAGACTAGACTCTGTCACTGCAGAAAGCTTCAACACAGGTTTGCTTTCCTCGAACAGTGGGTACAAGCAGAGGACAGGAAGCACTGGACACTGGATAAGGTATTGCAATAATACAAGGGGGCACACACACCAAATTGGTGTTGGGTGGGAGGAATGATCCACCCTGGGCACTGTCATGGGAATTGGAGGAACACTTGTCATTTGAATGCTGATATCTGAAAAACAGGAAAGTGCTAGTTTAAACAGTTTATGGAGCAGACAATAGCAGGACAAACTCAACAGTGCTTCACCTCACCATTCTGGAGGAAAGTGGAATGGAATGAGTTACCAACAAAAGTGTCTGGATTCTCTGCCAAAACGGAAGAAGCGAAAGACAGCCACTTCAGAAAAAGGGATCTCTTACACTAAATGCTCATAGCCAGCAGAATCGTAGAATGTGACTAAGCTGCATAAAGAGTGTAAACACACCATCAAAACCTGTGCAGGATTTGGAACTTGATTCCCCTGTAGCCTCTTATTGCAAACTGAGTAAATCCTCTTATTTTTTCCCCACCCTGGTGTGGTTTATTGGGCTTGCCACCAACAGCATTGGACCTTCTGTCTCACAACATTTCTGGTAACGTGGGGTGGGTCTTTTGTTCATCCTTAGTGTCCAGAAGTGGCTGGAGTGAAGAGCTTGCAGCCACCATCACTCAGCACACACCAAACTGAGTATTTGGAAGATCTGCCATAAGATAATAATAATAATAATTTTATTCTTTATACCCCGCCCATCTGGCTGTGTTTCCCCAGCCACTCAGGGCAGCTCCCAACAGAACACTAAAAATAGAATAAAACTTCAAACATTAAAAACTTCCCTAAACAGGGCTGCCTTCAGATCTCTTCTAAAAGTCAGATAGTTGTATATTTCCTTGACATCTGATGGGAGGGCATTCCACAGGGCAGGAGCCACTACCAAGAAGGCCCTCTCAAACTTTTCACCCTCTGGGCCACTGATGAGCTCAAGAGCAGGGGGGAACTTACTAGTTGGAGCCAAAGAGACCTGTGCAGACTGAGGGAAGATGATGAGGCTAAGTCCTCAAATGACAGAGTTTTTATGTGTCCCATGTTCTCACATTCAGGAGATGGGGAAGTAGATAGCTCTGTGTGGGTTTGTACTCCCCTGGAAGGAAGTTAGGGGCTGTGTTGTTTACAGGAAGGGTAAATTCTCTGCTCTGCCCCTCCAACCCACCCCCCTCACTTTGCAATTGCTATTACTCCAAAGTTAGCCCTCCTCTGAGCAAACCCAGTCAAACTTATGGACATGACTAACTTAGGTACATTAATTTCACTGGGTCTTCTCTTATTGAATTCTACCCTAATCCTTGACCCCAAGGCTGCAGGCACCATTGGCCAAGACTCCAAGGAGGTGCCATGCCCCAATCTGGTGTGCCCACCTCATGCTCTCTCTCACATAGTGGAACAGGAGGTTTGCACACGCACACACACACACAGATCCATCAAGCAATGTGGGAATCCATCAAGCAATATGCAGGCAGATGAGGTCCAGTGAGAGGGGACTGCAAAGCGCAAACTTACACAGCATGCCCTTCCACCGACCTCGTCCCAGAAGTTTGACCTACATGCCGCTGCTCTAGGACCAGGGACTCCCAGTTTTTGCCCTTTAACGGGCCCTGCAAGCACCACCGCATGGGGAGGGAGCGTGAATGCATCCCCCCCCCGACTTGATGTTGAGGAGATTTCACCCCTCCCATACCCAAGAATCTCCTGAGAATCTCCTGAGGTCTCTGCTGACTCTACAGAGAGGAGGAGCAATGTACTGCTCTCTACTTAATTAGTCAAGTGAGTGAGTCAGTCTCTGTGTGTGAGAGAGAGAGTCAGTCAGTGTGTCGGAGAGAGAGTGCAAGAGATCGTGTTTATAGATAAGATTGCTGCTAAGAGCAGCTGCAGGCACTCAGAATATAGCATTGATTTATGCTCAGAATATTTAGCTCTGTATATAGTCTTGTATTATAGCTGTAGTTATAGAATAAAGGAGGATACTTTACAGAGCTGCTCTCCGAGTGGTTTATACTCTGCAAGACTCTGCAAAACGCTGCTGCGCAACGACTGTATAATTGAGACAGTGAATCCGGTGCTCTCAGCTCCAAGCTGTGAGTCCACAGCACTGTGACCTGTTCCTGTGGGAAAGGAGGTCTCTGGCAGTGCTACCCAGCTCGCCTAGCCCAGTCGGGGCTGTAGTGCATGAGTCCAGTTGGTACACTGGCTCAAGGGCGATGCTGACAGATGTTAGACTAAAGGATACCTTGCCAAGGCCTAAAACCGCCATAAGGTAAAGGTAAAGGTACCCCTGCCCGTATGGGCCAGTCGTGTCCGACTCTGGGGTTGCGCGCCCATCTCGCTTAAGAGGCCGGGGGCCAGCGCTGTCCGAAGACACTTCCGGGTCACGTGGCCAGCGTGACAAGCTGCATCCGGCGAGCCAGCACAGCACATGGAAACGCCGTTTACCTTCCCGCTAGTAAGCGGTCCCTATTTATCTACTTGCACCCGGGGGCGCTGGGACCGAGCAGCGGGAGCGCACCCCGCCACGGGGATTCGAACCGCCGACCTGACGATCGGCAAGTCCTAGGCACTGAGGTTTTACCCACAGCGCCACCCGCGTCCCATAGTTGTGACAAAACCGCCATAGTTGTGACAAAATGCTACGTGGAAGGCGAAACCTGCCAATGCAAGGATAATTCCTTCCCGGTTCTGAATACAGCAACCATCTTACGACCGTAGCAGCACCCACTTGTGATAGGAATTTTGAGGTCTTAGATATATGTTAAATGTTCATAAGTGTACCAACCAAGCACATACATAGATCAGCACTGGATGACCAACCTGGAACCATTTTGATTCCCCAACTGTCCCAAACTGACCAAATATTTTTCTCTACAAGGTCAAAGGAAAATGGAAAAGCCTCCCCATTGTCTTTTCTTTCACAAATCCTGTCTTAAGGGTATGTCTGTGTTTGAATATTTGACCAAACTGCGGGAGGCAGTGGAAGACAGAAGTGCCTGGCGTGCTCTGGTCCATGGGGTCACGAAGAGTTGGACACGACTAAACCACTAAACAACAACAACAACGTGTTTGAATAGGGTGTGAGCCTGTGACATGGCCCAGGAACTAAGTATTTATCATTACAAAAGACTAGCCAGGCTCCCCAGGAAGTAACCTGCCAGACAGGAGATAAACAATGACAAGAGAAAAACAACATTCAAATTTCTGTTTTAAGACCGCCTTTTCTGTGATGTAGGTATGATGTATCTGAGGGGTGGTCTTAGGTTACACCCTTTCTGTGATGTATGTATGATGTTTCTGGGGGTGGTCTTGATCTACAGTGTGGCAATTTCAGAAGTCTTTATAAGGCCTTGCGCGCCATTTTTCTGGGTTCCTCCTCTCTCCTGAGGGTGAGGGGAGCACCCTGTTGCAACAGATCAATAAAGATCAAGCTTACTACCTGCTTTGCTTCTCAATATTCTCTGGTTGGCCTCTGTTATTCTCTCCTACCAATAGGGAACCTATGTAAGGACTCTATATGGGCTCTTGGATCCCCCGTAAGGGAAAAGGGCAATTTTTGTTTACAATACGCTGACCTGGAATGCAAAATATTAGCCTGTAAGGAAAGACTCATTAACTTGAAGACCGCTGACCTAGGATGAAATTATGAAGGCAAGAAATTATTAATTTGAGGGAGGATGGGTGGGTGATCCTGGAAGAAAAAACAGCAAAAGAGGCATGGACAACGGAGTCTGCCTCTTTTCTTTTGGCCTTAGGTCCACCCCCAGCCGGCCGTCCATTGTCCTCCCTGGCCAAGGGCAGGTCAAAGTCCGGCCCAAGCAGGTGGGTGGCACCCGCCCAGGTGAACACCGCTCGGTGCCGCAAACCCCAGCCACCTGTGGGGAAGGAAGGGCGGATATTATCTCTTCAGGCCTTGCACACATGTGAGTGGCAACGTCCCAAGGTCTTTATCCCTGAAGCTGGTTTGTGAGTTGGTCAAAGAACAGAAGGATCACTTGGTTAAGCAGGAAGAAAGGAACAAAGGACCAAATGCCCAAATTTAGAAGATCTTTTCTAAAGAGCTGGGTCCTCTTTTTCAGGTGGCCAGCCTAGGGGGAAAGGGGGGGTAGATTCTGCCCCAGGTCTGTGAAGAGATTTTGAAAGGGTTAACAGTTGAGAGTCAGCTGGAAGCGGATGGAATCAGTGGGTGCTCCTTGGGGGTGGAGGGGAGAGTGTTCAGCAAGGAAAAACTGAGAGACGGTAAAGGGTTGAGGAGTTGGAAAGGGATTATTGTATGGCAGGGAGAATTCAGTTCCTATCTTAATGCAAATCTATCTAGTTCTCCCTTGGGTGACCAAAACACAGCTTGTCCTTTGAAACATATGGTTTTTGAAGTGCAGCAATCCAACCTCACAATGGGTTTATTTGGGGAATACAAATATTTCATAAATGTCTGCAAAAAAATGCAGATATCTGCGAAAACATCGTACACAGATGCAATATTTATTGGGGGGGGTGCATTGCAAAAAATGTGAGAATTATTAGGAATTGCTGTTGTTTGCCACTGTTTATGGTGTGAATGTAATTTGTAATTCTCCTTTATTGTGGTGCTTTTGTAACCCACCCTGGGACTTTCTGCTGAAGGATGTGCTATCAAATAAATAAGCAAATAAATAAATAAATAAATGCTGGAGTTTCGTTTGTTACCATGAGCCCTTTCTGGGGAATGGAAAGTGAAACAAAGAATGCTTCATATAAAAGAAGCAACAAGTCCAAATGCTTGAAGCACAGCAAAATGGATCAACAGCTGCCGACAGGAAGAGGTAAAATTCCAGTTCTGTGGGTGGATTCAATGAGGGCATGCTTTTTTCTCATGAATGGTCATGAATTCTCAATGAATTCTCACCTACCGCCCCCCCCATTGAACAATTATCATTTTTGCAGTCCCTCAGTAGTTGAAATACAGCATGTGATGAACATACTATATGTGGATGGCACTGTGGTCTAAACCACTAAGCCTCTTAGGCTTGCTGATCGGAAGGTCAGTGGTTCGAATCCCTACAATCCTCGCTGGCCCAAGTAGGACAAATTCAGCCAGCTAGCCCTGGTGATCATCTAATTCTTATTAAATGGATTTCCCCTAAATTGATTTCTGAACTTTATACTGTATTTTATGCTGCTTTTGCAATAAGTGTTTTAGATTTGTTGTTAGCCACCCTGAGCCCAGTTTTTGAACCAGGAAGGGTGGGGTATAAATATATTATTATTATTATTATTATTATTACAGTGGGGTGAGCTCCCGTTGCTCTGTCCCAGCTCCTGCCAACCTAGCAGTTCGAAAGCACACCAGTACAAGTAGATAAATTTGTACCTCTGTGGCGGGAAGGTAAATGTTGTTTCCGTGCATTCTGACTTCCATTACGGTGTTCTGTTACGCCAGAAGCGGTTTAGTCCTGCTGGCCACGTGACCCGGAAAGCTGTCTGTGGACAAACGCCTGCTCCCTCGGCCTAAAAACGAGATGAGCACCACAACCCCATAGTCACCTTTGACGGGACTTAACCATCCAGGGGTCCTTTACCTTTAGCTTTACTATATGACAGCACGTCCAGCTCCCAAGAGATTGCGATCTACTCCCAGCTTTTGGTGGGGAGGGGGGAGGAGTTTTTTAGTCCAGCGATCGCTAAGGATCCCGTGATTGACAAGGATCAACAGGTGATCTACTGGTTGGACATGCCTGCTATATGATAACATCCTGGCAGTCCATAGGGTATTTTCACACATGAGACTCAGAGGCTGTAGTTCGGTCAGATTTGAAATAGGAAGATATAGCCTGCATTAACCAGAATACTGTAAAGAGAGGTTGCCTTACGGTCAAATTCTGCCTGTGAACTTGCATCGTGTTTGCATATATGTGTTTAATCTTGAAGATAAAGCTATTTGGCTTAAGGCTCAATAAGACTTCCACTTGTCCTGCCACTTTCTCCTGGGGAAACCCAGTCTTTACTGCTGAATCGCAGGGCAAACACCAAACCACTTGGACCCATGCTTTCTAGACACGGGACAAGGAGAAGTGTTGACAAGCCCATCTATATGCATCTTCGTCAATATATATTGTCTGTCTGTATGTCTGTATATAATCCATGAGCAGCTCATAGTGCAATAAGAGGTATTTTTGCTGGTTGTCACCTATGACAGCATCAGCACCATTCTGTAGTCCTTGAAATGCTTTGTGGGTCTTCTGTTTTGCAGTTGTATTGCCCTACATTCTGATTTATAGCCATTTCAAAATTCCCTCTAGGTGGTCTTTGGCTTCCGACACTCAGTACAAATCATACAGGAGAACGGAAGTCAAACAGAAAACTTGTCATAATGGGGTTGTACGTGCTTAAATGTCATCGATTTCAATATGTGTGCATAACTGTGCATTGCCTTGTGGCCATTATTTTTAAAGTGACAATTCTTTAGAAGGTTTGAAAAGCCATGTTGCTTAATTGTGTAATTTACTTCCAACAGGTCCATTAGTCAGAGGCAACAACCATAGGTAAGAAAGGCAATTTTGTATATTGCACTCGAAACATAGAAAGCAACTCAGTCGTTCAGCCCGGACACTGAGGTCCAGCTCCGAGGGCCTTCTGGTAGTTCCCTCACTGTGAGAAGTGAAGTTACAGGGAACCAGGCACAGGGCCTTCTCGGTAGTGGTGCTCACCCTATGGAATGCACTCCCATCAGATGTCAAGGAGATAAATAATTATACAACCTTTAGAAGACATAGGGATGTTTTTAATGTTTAATGTTTTACAGTGGTACCTCGGGTTAAGTACTTAATTCATTCCGGAGGTCCGTTCTTAACCTGAAACTATTCTTAACCTGAAGCACCACTTTAGCTAATGGGGCCTCCTCCTGCTGCTGCTGCTGCTGCTGGAGCACAATTTCTGTTCTCATCCTGAAGCAAAGTTCTTAACCCGAGGTACTATTTCTGGGTTAGCGGATTCTGTAACCTGAAGCGTATATAACCCGAGGTACCACTGTATTATGTTTCTGTATAAGCTGGAAACTGCCCAGAGTGGCTGGGGCAACCCAGTCAGATGGGTGGGGTACAAATAAAAATAATAATCATCTACATTGAGGAGGCAGAAGCACTAAGAACCAGCTTCAAACAAATTATGTGGTAACCAAATGTATCAAATATTTCTCTTTGCAAATGTCCGCTTCTGTATAGTACAGTAGTTCTGTTCCTTTTTGTGTCAGTTTTTGCTTTTGCTTTTGCCTTTTTGTTGCATTTCTTTACCTTTCTGCTTCTGAGTCATGTCAGTGTCAGGGACTGGGCCGAGGAGAAATGGTGGAGACCTTCCCTGCCTGACCCCTCCAGAGAAGAAGACAGTTCAGAATTACAACAGGGGTTTGAGGGATGTCACAGCTCAGAGGCAGATGAGGTGGGAAGCTGGGAAATAATGGGGGGAGGAGGAGGAGGAAGAGGAAGCACCAAGAGGGCAACTACTAACGGGCACAGTGTCTTTAGAAAGCATTCCAGATCCTCCATCTCCCAGAACCCAGTGAGCCTTGAAAGTAGGAGAGCAAAGAGCTTAGAGGCAGAGGGCACAAAGCAGCACCCATAGAAGTGATAGATGAGGAAGTGGGAGAGACAGAGGGGGTGGAGATTCACTCAGGGGAACGCCATTATTCCAAGAGTCTGAGTCGTGTCTGACTGTTATTGGGGTTCTTTAGTCAGGAGTTACATAGCAGATATAAATAATAAAATTATTCGTCGTCATCATCTGTGCAATAGATCACGCCACTGAGTAACTTCACTGCAACATCCTGCACCAGTGACAGCTTCTGGATCAGTCCTAAGGGAAGCCCTATGTAGATTAAGTACATTACAGCAAGACAATTTAGAGATTACCAGTGCATGAGTCACAGTGGCCAGGCAAGCCTAGTCCAGGAACGGTTGTAGCTGGAATAGCAGCCAAAGGTGGAAGAAGACACTTCCGGTCACTAATAGCTGCTTGGGCTTCCAAGGGCAGAAATGAATCAAGGAGCACTCCCAGGGTGCATACTAATCCATTTAGGGGGATTCAAATCCAGGCAGGTCGGACACATTACTCCTAGACCTGGGAACCACCCAGCCATAGGAACCAAACTTCCCAGGATACAGTTTCAGCTAATTGTCCATTATTGCATCCAGACACTGGTTCGGAAAATGCATGGCCTCATGTGATTCGGATATTGATGAGTGATGAAACATTGCCTGTCTGTTGTCTCATTTGCTCTAAAGGTGGAAACTCGAACCAGATGTGTTTTGGCGGAATTACACCCCTATAGGACGACCAGAGCGTACTCATCTCCTATATGAAATCCGGTGGGGACGAAGCCGCAGGTACTGGAGAAACTGGTGTACAAGCAACCGCACCCACCATGCTGAAATCAACTTTTTGGAAAATGCCTGCGAGGAGATAGACCGTCGGACAACCACCCCATGCACTGTCACTTGGTTTCTAACATGGAGTCCTTGTGGTAAATGTAGTGGCCGCATAAAGCAGTTCTTGCAGGAACACCCACATGTGACCCTGGAGATACGTGCTGCACAATTATTCAGTCCTAATTCCAGGTTCAATCGCAAAGGCCTCAGGGACTTGGCTAATTTCGGAGTCCGGATATGCATCATGCAGCTGGCTGGTAGGTTGCAAGCTTAATTTATAATTAGCAAATGGATGGTGGACAAAAGACTAGGCAGGGGGTTGATAAACAATACGTCTTGTATGGCAAACCCATTTCCCCATAACTTTTGTGTCAGGGACTGGACTGAACAGGAAGGCTGGGAAGTGTCCTCTTGGTCTGCTCAGCTCCTCTCAGGAAAAGAGGGGGAGTGGGAAGTTTCACCTTCCTTGTCTCCAGCAGTTTAAAGTGGAGGAGACAGGGTTGAATTACAGCTGAATAAAGAGTAGCCTAGTTAGGAGATGGTAGAGGAGAGGTGGAGGGAGGGAGAGAGCAGCCAGCAGAGACCTCCCTGGAGAGTGTGAGGGAACCTCCTTCTCCAAGGAGAAGAACAGAGAATGCAAAGGAGTGTAACTCTTGGGAATTTCCATAGGTACTCAGGATGTTGTTGAGGACGGAAGAGGAGGGACTCAGAGTAGGCAATGTCTCCTTTGCATGGAGACATGGATTCTTTGTCTTGCACCCAGACGACTGAATAAAAACCATAAATACAAACTTGCTTGTTCTTCTTGCCTTTGATGCTACCAGGGGAGAAGGGTATTCTCCATGTCTGACATTTTGCGAGAAGGAAAATTATGGGCGATCGGGTTTTTCATGGGTTGACAATTGCTCTGATTCAGCAGTAAACAGCAGCGTAGCATCATTTGCTGGTGCCCGGGGTGTTCAGGCATCAGAGGGTGAACAGAGCCCGCCACACTGGCCCAGTCCTCACCACCGAAACCAAGCAGGGCTGTGCTGTGCCTCCTGCCCACCTTTGCAGGGGGAACCCAGCCAGCTGACGTGGCCCTTGGCGAGCGAATCCACCGATGCCCATGGAGAGGAACACTGGGCTGGGCCATGCTGAGGTCACCCCTTGCCTGCTTCCCTACACCTGCACCCATGGCCACTCACCATCCAAGGGAGGAAAGAGCGAGTGCTAGCCAGACAGCCATTCAGTAAGGGGGCCAGGGACATGGTGGTGAGGCCAGGCTGGACTCTGGAGCCCAGGGACCTGCAGCAGCAGGCAGGCCTGACAGGCATCCCTGCATGGGGGTGCCTGGTTTATGCCCCCTCAAAATTGTGTGCCCAGGGCCAGGGCCCCTCTTTCTGTTAGGATATTTCTGTTCCACCTTAAAAAGGGGACAGGCCATTGTGAGTCACAGCCTGCGTACTTCCGGCTCACAGGAAGTTTCTGTTTTGTATATAGCTTTTGTTTCTCTCTGTTGCCTCAATACTAAGGCAAGCAGTCATGTTTTTCCTTTGTTCTGACCAACGCTGAATAAAGTTGTAAATATGCTCTCCTGGGTGCATCTTTCCTTGTGGAAGCTCTGCGAAAAGGGCGTGCATGAGTCCTGGAATGTGGACAGCTACAGTGGTGCCTCGCAAGACGAAATTAATTCGTTCCGCAAGTTTTTTCTTCTTGCGAGTTTTTCGTCTTGCGAAGCACGGTTTCCCATAGGAATGCATTGAATATCAATTAATGCGTTCCTAGGGAGACCGCCTTCAGACCAGATCCGGGGACAGTCTGTCCCCGGACCTCTTCTGAAGGCTGGCGGGGGGGAGAAGGACTTTTCTCCCCACCGCCAGCCTTCAGAACAGCCTTCAGAACAGTTCCTGCAGGGCTGCCTAGGCTGCGGATAGCAGCCAGCAGAGCGCCCCTCGCGCGGGGCAGACATCTGCAGCTTGGGGAGCCCTGCGGGGAACTCTTCTGAAGGCTGGAGGCGGGAGAAAGGCTTTTCTTCCCACCGCCAGCCTTCAGAACAGCCTTCTGAATGTTGGCGGTGGGGAGGAAAACCTTCCTCCCACCGCAAGCCCCGGGAACAGAGGAGAATCGCTGTGCGCCTTCTCCTCTGTTCCCGGACCTGTCCTGAAGGCTTGCGGTGGGAGGAGGGCTTTCCTCCCCACTGCCAACATTCAGAAGGCTGTTCTGAAGGTTGGCGGTGGGGAGGAAAAACCCTCCTCCCACCGCAAGCCCCGGGAACAGAGGAGAATCGCTGCGCGCCTTCTCCTCTGTTCCCGGACCTCCCACCGCAAGCCTTCAGGACAGCTGCTGCGCTTCCCCGCTGTCCCCGGAGATTTCCCTATGGGCTTTCGTCTTGCGAAGCAAGCCCATAGGGAAATTCGTCTTGCGAAGCCGCTAAAAAATCGGAAAACCCTTTCGTCTTGCGGGTTTTTCGTTTAGCGAGGCATTCATCTTGCGGGGCACCACTGTATTTCCAATGCTCGTGTCGCTAATTGACTGATACTGTTTCCATGGAAGACCGGGAGACAACGTGGAAGCATGATGGCCTTTGTCTCCCTGGCAGTATCCCAACACTTCCCCCCCCACACACACATGGTACACCCCTGGCAATATATAGTGTGTTTTTCAGGGAGGGATTGTGGGACAAAAGCTTAACCACTTGGACCCATGCTTTCTAGACACAGGTCAAGCAGAAGGGCGGACAAGCCCTTAGACTTACAACCTATTTATTCCCTCAGATTATTTATATTGTTGGAGAACATTTGTGGCTCATCAAAGGAATGAAGAATACTTTTCGCTACCGTGGTATTTCTTGCCTTTAATAATGTTTTATTCCCAACAACTGGGCTCCATCCTCAGGTAAGTTCTACTTTGAAAGAGATGAGTACAAAAT